>NC_138865.1:56626531-56714031 GCF_965194805.1 Balaenoptera borealis | reverse complement strand
ATAACGTTCCCTACAAAATTCTGCAGTCTCCTTAGGGGTTAAAAACATATCTTAGAATTCTAAAATGACCCTCTCATCCAGACTGAGAACCTCGTTTGGCACAGCTGGGGAAGCGAACAGGTGTCAAGACGCCACCTGTGGTTGTTGCATCAGTGGAAACTCTGCCCTCTCCACCCATTCACCCCCACCACCATGCTGGCTCTCCACACTGACCAGAAGGAGGGGATCCCAGGCCCCTGTCTTTGTTCACCCCGTGCTCATCAGGCTCTACATCAGGTGTATTGTAAAATTAACTTTGCCAAGAAGTAATGTTCTCTCTTCTCTTTCTTTAGGTTAGACTCAATGTCACATTAAAGAGAAATTACATGCTCTTGAATTTACTAACACTGTGATTATTATCTATGATTAACAATTTCCATCAGGCAAAGTTATATGTTTCCTTCCTATGGAAAAGTGTTTAAGTTTTAGTACCCTTCTTGTATAAAATCACCTGACAAATTACCATTTCTGGGACAATAAAAAGACAATATCAAGACTGAAGATCTCTTTATGGCAAGAATGAATTAGAAGGACAGTGGTAGAAGAACCAAATCTTATCTATACAGAGCTACTTTAAAATAATAAAACAGGAGACAGCATCCTTTTCTACGAAAACAGGGTTTATAAAACAGAAACTCTCCATTTCCCCCCAAATCATCTCCTAAATCTTCCTATGGTCACCAAAAATAGCTATCTACTTGCTCTATTTGTGTAATATACCATACGTATTATTCAGTCAGTCTACAAAATATATTGTTTTGCAAAATGCACCAAGTCTTCTGCATGTACATAACAAAGATGGAAGTTTTACTGAGGAGGGGGATACAGTGAAATAAAGAAAGGAAGTGGGGAGGAGGGAGAGGGGGCCAAGAAGGGAACACTTCTTGGGAAGAGGGACCTGAAAGGTTCTAAAAATGATTTATGAAAGGGCAGCAATGGGGAGAAAAGAAGAGAAACTTAATTCCTGTTTGCATTTCTAAATTCTTTAAATAAACCTTTTGAGAAGAAAGGTTAGTAACTAATTCACTGATGAACATGAAGTTATTGTTATCTAAAATATAAAATCCCCTGTTAGGGTGACTGCTGAGAATTTACAAATTATTGTATTATTATTCTGTCTAGGTCTGCTTTTTTGTTATTCTCCTCTGGAATGAGATGTGAGCTTGGACATTTTCTAATAGAGAGACTCGTAATAGCCAACAATAGGATTTTATTAGCGTAGAGCAGAGGAAAGAACACAGGTCAGTCTAACAAGCCTATCTGTGGGGTGATCAGATAAGATATTTAACCTTTCTGAGCTTCAGTTTCCTCGTCTGTAAAATAGGAATAATAATATATAGCTCAGAGCCGGCAAAAAGTAGATAGGCTATATATGTTAGGTAACTCTGTGAGCAGCAAATAAGCGTAACTTCCTATTCATAAACTAACAAAAGTTTCAGAGTGTGTTTCTGACAGTGGCAAGTGTTAGATATATTTCAACATTCAACCTTTAAAATTTTTCAAGCACAGGTTGAATTAGATAAACGAACAAGAAATATAGACTAATAAAGTAAAATGCTGCTGCAAATTCTCTCTTGTAAGGCTTATTACCCATCATTTTCATGATGACTTCTTTGATTTCTTTAATTATAATTTGCTATTTGACAAACAGCAGAGCCCAGAATCCTGGGATATTAGCAAGAAGGTTCCTTCAAACAAAAAGGCACAGAGGTAACAGCTGTTGTGGTCTAGAGTCACATCAACCTGCGTTCCAGCCCTGAGTCTCCCCATTTCCTAAGCTGTGTGATCTGGGGCAGGAGAACCTCAATGTATTCATCCATAAAACAGAAATAGTAAGAGTGGCCATGATAAAGGTCTAGGCCCTGGGTGGCATAATAAGTGCTCTAAGACTATTTATCTATGGGGCCCAGAGATATTCAAAGCAACCTGCCCAAGGCAGCAAGCTGGTAATGGAACACAAATCTCCCACCTTTCCAGTCCAAAGACAGACTCTTATGCACTGGATTGTCCCCGAAAAGAAGAGGGCTCCACCTCCTCTCCCTCTCACCATCCACACAAAGGGGAAAAGATCACCTTTGCCATCTGACAAGAGTCCACTCCTGGCCTTGGAAGCAGATGCAACATCTGTGACCATATGAGTTCTTAAAACCATGTATTCACGTCAAATTCTAAAGTGGATCAGTTATTTGGTTGGGGTTTAAATGGCCGGGGTCTATGTCCTTTGTTAGAACAAAGACTTCATTAGACACGCACGGTCTCAGAGCTGCAGGTGATGGGGCTGCAGGCCAGAGGAGGAGTTGTTGACAGTGAGATAAGAACCAAAAATAAGCCCCCTGCTGGACCCCTCTTTGTTGACCTTTCAGAGATCTTAAGTGTGCGATCACTCAACACATTAGAGCTAGGACAGATTTCAAAGCATCAGGAAGGTGTTCCATTTTTTTTTTTAATGAAAAAATTAAAATGCCTTTGATTGCAGAAACCCAACCACTTCAGTCTTAGGGACAGAGCCCTGCTTGAGGTGCAAGAGCATTCTCAGTTCAGTTTTTGCCTCTATCACAGACATAAGCAAATAAATATACAGCACTTTTATTTCAGCCTCAGCTTCCAACACATCAAGCTAGGGTGCCTGCTGAGTTCCTTTCCTAACAGCCTAGAGCATGGCAATTCAGGAGTTCGCAAGACCAAGACCCACTGTGTTGTAACCTAGGGAGTACAGATCTTGTCTTCGATTATCATCTGTTTCTAAGACAGAAATGGGTCATCAAACTGAGTCCTATCTTCCCCAAAAGGGTGCGAAAAGGAAAAGAGTCACCTTAGTGTAAAATACCTGCAGCACTTCAGGCAGCTGTGATATGTAATTCTGATCTCCTAATAAAACACCACCCCATAATAGAGACACAATGGTTTACATTTTCACATGTGTGTACACGTACACACACACACACACACACAGTCTCATGAGATCCTCAGAAATCAGTGAGATGGGTATGCTGGGGGTTATTTCCCTCATACCCATTTAACTGATGGGTAAAACCAAAGTCCAGTATATAAAAGCTTGCCTACTTTCACACAATACGAAAATAAACGTGGCCAGAACAAGAAGCCACATCTTCAGACTCAAATTCTACTCTATCAATATCCTAAAGGAATACAATTTGAAGAGCTAAATATAAATGTATAATGTAAAGTGTATAAAAGGATGTTTTATCATTTCTTACTGATGCTAGGATGGCCAGGGTCCTGATGAGTAAGGATAAAGGTAGAGAAAATGATTAAAGAACCCCTTTAGTCTTCTCCTGCCCCCTGCCTACTTACCCATCCCAGTTAATGACAGTACTTAAAAATCTGTAATGCAAATGTAAAGCCACTAAAGTAACCTATGGTTAAAAACTTCCTTTGCTTTATAAAAAGAATTCCATTGTAATATGAATTGTTCCTGGTACCTGTCTAATAGGGCCCAGTGTTATGCAATCCGTAGGTCAGGCTTGGAGGTCTTCTACAAAACAGCATATTTCCCCCTATTCATTTATCTTGGCAGGGGTGGGACAAGAAAGCCGTGGCAAGACCAAAGAGAGGCATTCACTCTGCCTCTGTCTTCAGACTTGAAACCTAGGAGTCCTGAAAAGCCAGCCCTCACAAGGATAACCAACAGCCAGAGAGGAACTGCAGACTGGACGTCCTACGGGGCTGTTTGGCTTAATGTGAATGACAATTGTCGAGCCTGGGGAACCAGATGATGCTACAGCTGGCCCGGAGGCCAGCAGCACCAATGCACATGCAGGAGAAGAAGGGCTCTTGGCAAGCAGAACCTGCAGCCAAATCCAAACCCCTGCTTCTCAAGCCGCAGGTCAGGTCACCAGCGTCAGTGGATGGCAAAATCACTTCAGTGGCACTCAACAGTCTGTGCTCTCATGAAATAGAACAGAAAAAAATGCATGGCATGTGGTAAGGAGAGAGCGTGTTTCCGTTTTTGTTTTTGTTTTTGTTTTTTTTTTTGGCCATGCGATGTGTCTTACGTGATCTTAGTCCCCTGACCAGGGACTGGACCCTGGCCATGGCAGTGAAAGCACCAAGTCCTAACCACTAGACCACCAAGGAACTCCCTATTGTTTCATGTGTATTATGTATAATTGGTCAAAAAGGCTTAAAAGCCATTATTCCAAAGGGAGAAGCCACGATCTGCTTCTATACCTCACAGTTACACTGTAATGCAGATGACCTATTGCCAGATCCTTCCATTTTTTCAGGAGAAGCCAGAATTCTGAACTGTTGTATGAAATCTCCCCAATCTTTCAAAGAAAGCTCAAACTTTTAAAACAGTATACTGGCCAAACCCAACCTATCTAAAGGCTGGACCTGCCTTCTTGATCTCTGGCTTCCAAGAAATCCATACCCATGTAATATAAGAGAAGCATCAGAATTCATCTTAGGAAAGAAAGAGTACAAAGCGTTTCTGTTCAATGTCCCTGGGAAACTGTGTATGTGGAGGCATCCCAGAAGGCATGTGCCACGGCAACACCAGTGTTGGAGGAAAAGAACACGTGACCAGGTGAGGAAGGAAGCATCTGGCCTTGATGATAGTGCAGTGACTGAGCAAAGAAACAAAATAGTGGTGAGCCTAGTAGTTTCTGTGAACCTTCTCTGAGTTGGGTGAGATGATAGGGTGGTACTCTCAAACTGAAATCAACCTTGACTTTCCCTTCACATGTAGATACATAAGATAAGACTGACTAGCTGAATAGATAGCTTTTCTTTTTGGAGGTGTGAAAAAAGAATTAAATCAAAGAACACCATCATCAGCAGTCACCTTTGAGTGCCATAGCAGGAAGAGTTCTGCCTGCCCATAAATGCTGACCACCCTTAACTACCCTGGAGTTCCACTGAGCAGTTCCAGGGGAGTGAATGCAGACTTGCTGGGGAAGGAGCCGTTCGGGGGCTCACCATCTGCCCCCTGGCTATACAAAACTAGGACTGAAGTGGACAAGGACCTTCAGTTTCTGTGCTTCCTAGCTGACTCTCCTTTGGCAGACAGAGCTCGGGATTGATATAAGGGGCTTGGGCTTGGAGGTTGGTGGGTTTGAGCTGAGGCTTCTTCAACCTCCCCATCCCAGGGAAAAAGATTCACAAAACCAGGGACTGCGACCCACCCACACTCCTCTTTGCCTTTTTAAAAACACTTGGAGTCTTCCGTGCAAATGTGCAGGCCCCGAGCCTGAGAGCTGGTCTCGCACCAAACAGAAAGCAAGGCCAGACGCCAGCTCCAGACCCAGCTGTTCCCCAAGCTCGTGGTGCAGGTGTGAGATCATCCCCATGAACCTCACCTGCCTGCAGTTTGTCACCTCAATGTCATTACCACAGGCAGAGATGCAGTTGGGGCTTTTGTTTTACTTCACACCAGGGGGAAGTCATTTTTGGAATTTTTCACCTTAAATAGATTTTTTCTTAAATGTATGTGACACATATTCCTCATAGGACTTAATAAAATAGATATTTCTCATGCCTGGAAAGTAAACTACAGCTGCACAGATTGAAAGAAAATTTATTTTTTTAAAACTAACATTCTGGTTGGAACATTCAAAATACTTATTTAGCTGTAATTTCTGAAAAAGTTCACAACCAGCAAAAATAGAACTCTCTCAGCAAGCAGTTTTTAATTAATATTATGCTAATTAAGAGGACAAAGACAACACTAACAAAACATAAATGTATTAATATATCCTGGTATCTCTTTTTATCTACAAGGCAAAGAATATAATTTCAAAACAGGAAAAATCCCTATAGCTCTTTCTTGCCATATAATTACCATCATGGAAATAAGAGGAAAGCCATTATTTTCAGATCCTTAACAACCTGAGTCTGACATTTCTGTAAGAAAGGGCAGAAGTGATCATTGTAAGTATAAAGCCTCTCACTGCTTTAAAATGACTCCTTATAAATATAAATAAATAAAGCTCATTGCACTGCAAGAGCTTAGGTTGAACTGTATAAGGGGACATATTCTTGTATGTGACTTCAATACACAGAACAATAGGTGCTTTCACTCAGTTGTGCTTTTTTTTTTTTTATAAATCAAATATATTCCCTAACCAGAACGTGTCCAGCAGAAATAACAGTAATGGGGATGGGGTTTTCATGACATCCTCAGGTGACTTCCAAGATCTCCTTGTCACAATCAAGACTGTTACAATGGCAACAAGAAACGAACCTCTGGGACTCCATAACCTCCCCAGACACGGTGTACTAAAAGGATTTGGCTTGTCTCGTCTCTCCTGATTATGCAATATATGCTAGAAGCAGAAGAATGGTGACACGGACCACTGGGCTGTGGACAACGTTTTCTGGTCCCACTTGTTCCATCTCCTCATTTACGATTGTGTGTGTTGCCCTGACACTTGCAGTGAGATGAGGGTGGACATACACCAGGCAAGAGCAATGAATAATGTTTAGCTTTGTCTGTAAGGTAAAAAAGCAGGGAGGTACATATTCAGGTACTTGGTGGGCCAGCATGTGAGCACACACATGTACACAAACACACACATGTTTACACACAGGCACCTCATAAGTCTTTACTGGCATAGGTATATAAACATGTCTGGCTTTACACAACAGACATTTTCCTTGAAGTTGTGATCAATAGCATTGCAACTCAAATATTCCAAGGCCCTAGAGAAGCTTACTATTTAAAAGAAATCTCGGGGCTTCCCTGGTGGCGCAGTGGTTGAGAATCTGCCTGCCAATGCAGGGGACACGGGCTCGAGCCCTGGTCCGGGAAGATCCCACATGCCGCAGAGCAACGAAGCCCGTGCGCCACAACTACTGAACCTGAGCTCCAGAGCCCGCGAGCCACAACTCCTGAAGCCCAGGCGCCTAGAGCCCGTGCTCTGAAACAAGAGAAGCCACTGCAATGAGAAGCCCATGCACCGCAACAAAGAGTAGCCCCCACTCTCCACAACTAGAGAAAGCCCGTGCACAGCAACAAAGAGTAGCCCCCACTCTCCACAACTAGAGAAAGCCCGTGCACAGCAGCAAAGACCCAACACAGCCAAAAATAAATAAATTAAATAAATAAAATTTTTTTAAATACCTTTAAAAGAAATCTATTATGACTCCTTTCATAAACCTGTATTTGCTAATATAAATAATCACACCTGAATTGTCCAAGTTTGGATTTATGTATTCAGAAACAGCATGCAACCCAAACACAGAGATCACAGTTACACTGCCTTGGGATGCGTCCTTCTTTTGTAATGTATTACCTCACCGGTAAAGAGGTGACCATCACTTCAAATGGCATATGTAAAACTACAGATATCAGCTAGATATTGTTCAAACAAGAAAAATAGCTCAAAGGTTCTTACTTTAAACAGAAGCAGGGTAACATAACATCATGTGCCAGCTGCCACACCCACAGAATATCTGGGGGGGGCCCTCCACATTACAGTGATTCTACCCTCTCAAAGACCTACCAAGATAAACCACATCTGTCCACTGGGATTGGCAAGTGCCTTTTTGCTCCCTATTAGTTCTAAGGCACTCAGAGAGATAATGCTACTCACTGTACCTTATATCTCAAAGGAAACCAGCACTTCAAATGATTATCTCTATCTAGTTTGCCACACCCCCATCCCTCATAGTATAAATATTCAGTGCAAAGAACCAGCTACCATGAAAAGCAATTATGGGGAAGTAAGACCCCAGGAAATTACTGAACACATAATCAGCAAGACTTACACACATTTGTTTGACCACCCTCCTGAAAGAGACTGCCCAAAACAAGCTCTTAAATTATCCTTGGAATGACAGTCCACTTATGAGCCCATGATGGCTAAAGTCGACGGCAAATTCACTGCCAAAAGACAGTACCACACTAAGCACGGGATATGTGCAAACCAACCTGCAGATCATGGGATGTGCATTTTATAAAATCATTTGAAATGACATACATAAAATAGTTTGAAAGTTTTTCAACCATGATCAGCAGTCATAGTCATGGTGTCTAGTTATTGTAGAGCAGTAGAATTCATCGAAGCTGAAGGCTACTTGGAATTAAGATTAAAATATTTTAAAATATTTGGTTAAGTCTTTATGAGCTTTTAAAATGTTATCTTTTAAACTCATTTCCATAAGGAAAACCAAACTCATTCTTTCTGAACCAAAAAGTTTTAAAAATCCTTAATTCTTCTAATTTCTTATTTTTCAGTAAGCTTCTATTTTTATTATTATAAACGGATTCCCAACTACGATAAGCAAATGTAGCTTCCTCCTTGTAATAAGGGGAAACCATAAGGTAGCAATAGAAGGAATTCTCTATCTCTAAGAAAGCAGGAAGATTAAGTTAGCAACTCACAGCACGGGGCTCTGAAATAGCCTAGTCAAGTCTTCCTCGACTTGAGGTCAGAAGCTGCTGACCCCTTTGTTTCCTCATTTGACCTAAGCTTTATCTTATCCATTAACACCTTTCTTTCCTAAATTTCCCTACCCAGAATCACTGAATTCAAATAGTTAACCAAAAAAAGAAAAAAGGGGCGGGGGGAGTATGTGGAAACCACCACTGCAGGAAAAAATAATAAAAATAACAACAATATGCTAACAAAAGCTAACAATGTTACACAGTATTACAACAGTGCTGTACAATAGACATATGTGAACCACGCATATAATTTAAAGTTTTCTAGTAGTCACATTAAGTTTTTTTTGAAGGTGAGATTTTTTTGGATGAAGGAAGTCAAAAGGTACAAACTCCCAGTTATAAGATAAAGAAGTACTGGGGTGTAATGTACAAGATGATAAATATAATTAATATTTCTGTATGTTACGTAGGAAAGTTGTTAAGAGAGTAAATCCTAAGTGTTCTCATCACAAGCAAAAAAACTTTTTTTTCTATTTCTTTAATTTGGTATCTATATGATATGATGGATGTTCACTAACCTTATTGTGATAACCATCTAATGATGTATGTAAGTCAAATCATTATGCTGTATACCCTAAGCTTATACATTGATGTATGCCAAATTATACCTCAATAAAACTGGGGGGAAAAGATGGGATAATTTTAATATAATTTACTTAACCCAAATTATTCAAAATATCAATATTATCATTTCAACATGAAATAAATGAAAAATTGAGATATTTAGCTTCGTATTTTTTCACACCAAGGTTCCAAATTCTAGTGTGCATTTTACACTGATAGTACATCTCAGCCTGGACCAGCCACATTTCAAGTGCTCAAGTGCCACGTGGGGCTAGTGGCTTCTGAATTGAATGGTGCAGGCTCACGAGCTGCCAGGTGCTGTTCTAAGTGCTTTAAATGTACAGACTCATTTAATCCTCACAATAATCCTATGAGGTAAATACTACCGTTATTCTCATTTTACAGATGAAGAACTGAAAGAGCAGAGACCCAAAAATCACATGCTGATAACAGAGGAGAAATTCAAACCATGGCCATCTGGCTACAACTACCATACTATTTATTAAGAGCCTACTGGGTGTATGACAGACACAGAGGTGTGTATCTAAATAAATTCGCTGATGTGCTCCTCAGAACAACCCTGGAGGATAAGTGTTAATACCCCAATTTTACACACTGTTGCATCATTAATAGAAGACTTTAGAGCAGGGATAGCATGACTTCACAAGGTAACACAAGGTGGAAGAAAACAAAGGTGACCAGTCCACAAGTCTTACCCTAAAGGAACATGTAGTTTAGTAACAGAATACAAAACCACTACAAGGTATAATGAGGTACAAAGAAGATTCAGATGGAAAAATCTTAGCCCACTAAGAGAACAGGCAAGGCCTTCATGAAAGAGGTAACATTTTGAAAGGACTTAAGGAACCTCCATACTGTTCTCCATAGTGACTGTTTCAACTTACATTCCCACCAACAGTGTAAGAGGGTTCCCTTTTCACCACACCCTCTCCAGCATTTATTATTTGCAGACTTTTTGATGATGGTCATCCTGACCAGTGTGAGGTGATACCGCATTGTAGTTTTGATTTGCATTTCTCTGATAATTAGCAATGTTGAGCATCTTTTCATCTGCCTTTTGGCCATCTGTATGTCTTCTTTGAAGATATGTCTGTTTAGATCTTCTGCCCATTTATTGATTGGGTTTTTTTTTTTATATTGAGCTGTTTGTGTATTTTGGAGATTAATCCTTTGTCAGTCGCATCGTTTGCAAATATTTTCTCCCATTTCGTAGGTTGTCTTTTTGTTTTGTTTATGGTCTCCTTATGGAGGTACTTTAAAAAACTAAAACTAGAGCTACTATATGATCCTGCAATCCCACTCCTGGGCATATATCAGGAAAAAACCATAATTCGAAAAGATACATGTACCCCAATGTTCACTGCAGCACTATTTACAATAGCCAAGACATGGAAGCAAACTAAATGCCCATCGACAGATGAATGGATAAAGAAGATGTGGTACATATATACAATGGAATATTACTCAGCCATAAAAAAGAATGAAATAATGCCTTTGGCAGCAACATGGATGGACCTAGAGATTATCATACTAAGTGAAAGAAGCCACACAGAGAAAGACAAACATATGTTATCGCTTATATGTGGAATCTAAAAAAAAAAATGATACAAATGAACTTATATACAAAACAGAAAAAGACCCACAGATGTAGAAAACAAACTTATGGTTACCACGAGGGAAAGGGGGGCAGGGATAAATTAGGAGTTTGGGATTAACATATACACACTACTGTGCAGAAAACAGAAAATCAATAAGGACCTACTGTATAACACAGGGAATTATACTCAATATTTTATAATAACCTATAATGGAAAATAATCTGAAAAATAGTTATATATGTATAACTGAGTCACTTCATTGTACACCTTGAACACAACATTGTGAATCAATTATACTTCAGTCTAAAAAATAAAATAAAAAGGACTTAATTAGGAGCCTAGAGCCAAGAGCACAGGTAAGGTGGTAGAAGAAATGAGCTGTACAAGGGTGTTGAAGGAATGGCTAAAAGAGTTCAAAAATGGCTAGAGTGTAGAGTACATGTAGGAAAAACAATTCTCAGATGTGATGCTGACATTGTCCAAGGGCCATAGCAGGGAAAAACTCAAATTCTGTGCAAAGTTTGAGGAAACTGAGTACCATGATGAAAACTGAGCCTTAGGTAAAATCATTCTAGCTACACTGGGCAAGATGGACAGCAGCAATAGAGATTAGATATGAACGGTGGGCAAGGATGTTATTAAAATGACCTAGGCAGGCAACTGCAATGGTCACAGTCCATTTTAAAACAGGTGGTAAGGATAAGGCTTTATGGATGCAGAACCCTTAAGGTCTAGGGTCTAAAGTTAAATCAAACCTGATGGAGTTTCAACCCTTGGTGATGAGCAGAGTGGTGGAACCATTAACAGAAACTTTAGATGCAACATAATCCAACCAGTATGCTAGTCAGTCATAGTAAGTAGAAGATTTTATCCCCTCCCCTTTTTTTTTTCCAGCCTAAACTTCCTGCTGTATCTCTGCTTCCCACATCAAGATCTGTACTACTATGTACTGGGCTTTAAAATGGCTCTTATTTTAAATTAAAGAACTCCTTTCCTATCAAGCGAATCATTAGTGGTTAGCAGAAAATGGCAAAGGGCATTATCTTTCAACTAAGACAGAATAACACCTCCAAGTTCTTCAACGCAAAGACAGAAGAAGAATTTCAGAATTCCAGCACAGCTGAATAATGTTCTGTAAGGGCTTAACAAACAGCCATGCCTAAAATATCAGTCTTTTGCTTCAAGTTCTTAATGTTTTAAAGGAAAAGTTAAAAACAATTTCCCTACTGCCGACTTCCCTTTACATTTACTTATTTTCATGTTTAATTAAAAACACTTCCACTTTAAGCAAATATTTCCTCTTTTTCCCTTTAATTACCTGACACACAGTAGTAGAGCTGCATAAATTTTGCCTGAGGTTAAAGCTGGAGTAGAGCCTAATCACCAGCTTGAGACATTGTTCTGGCCAAGTAAAGCAGAACACATTTATCCCCTGTGTTGGAACAACACTTAGGCACTTCCGCTAAGACCTCCTTTTACCCCAGTGTTGATTCTGATTAACTCCCTTTCCTAATTTGTATGGGAAACCTGTGCATTCTTCACACCACCACCACAGGATTAAGGAAATGAAACTCAGTGCAGAGGTTCAGGTGTGCACAGACTCTTCAGTAGAAAATATGGACACATCTGCCAGAGTCCTACCCCATTAAATGCCAACTTGGGCAGCCTTCCTTTGATTCAACTGATTTTGTTCTAGACACACCTTCAGGTTTTTCTACTGCTTTCCATAAAGAAGGTGTTCAAAATACAGCGATGAGAGCAGGTAGAAAAGTCAAGGGAAAAGTTACAGGTAAAATAAATGCCCAAAATAAGTATTAAGCAACTAAGAATGACGACTGTACTCATAAGCTAAGAAAAATTGGGAAATTAATGGCACTTACATAAAATAATGAATCTCAGAGCCAAATCGATACACACACACAGGTAATGTGCATGTACTTTTTTTGTTCTTAAGAGGCCCCACTCCAAATTCTCAGGCTCAAGTATGTAGTCTTACATATGTGGGTATAAAGATGCTCAAAGCACTTCTCTTATCCTACAATTCAATCTAGTAATAAAAGGATGGTGCTCTGGAAGACTGAATTCAGGGCAGCTGGGAAGTTTCACTGGAATCAAACGATCTCATCCACCAACCATCCAAGACTCCCCAAACTTTGGAAGTGCTCTTGTGTCACTGGAGATCTCTCTGGCAACTGACAAGGGAAGTGGAGGGGGTAGGGAAGCAGCTACCTTTCCATTTAGGGAAATCTTCTGGCATTCTAGTCCACTTTTTCATCTAAGATATAAAAACCACATAGGCAAGGCAGCTGATCCCAACTAGAAAGTCTATTTTTCATATGGGTATTTGAAAGGGATCTCAGGTAACCACCTACGCAGGTAATCATTTGTGTACACTCGAAACAGACCAGTGTGCAAGGAACAGGAGGTCCCAGAGACTCTGGCCACCTGAACCATTAGTGCCTAACTCTCTTTGGAAGCAGGTGGCTACCATTTGAGGACAACTTCAAAAAACTCTAGAAGTAATGATGACAGTGATGATAATGATGATAAAGATAGTAATGGCAGCAACCATTCTTGTGGTGCTAAGGATGTCTGGAAAGTACAAGGCTTTAAAGTCAGAAAGATCCTAATTCAAATTCAAACATTTTGAGCAACTCATTTGAACACTGAGCTCCCATTTCTTCATCCAAAAAATGAGAAGAGTGAAGAGGCATAAACCCAGAAAGCTGTTGTACAGAGAAATTTAGCAGTGCTGATGGAAACACCTGGCACACACAAAAAGAGTTTCACAAATACTCATTCATTACTCTCCCCCCTTCCTGAGTACAGTTCATGGTGCCTTCAACAAATGAGAGAAAACTGGCTCCCCAACAGCAGGAGCCCCAGGATTTAGAGCTTTTGCTTCTGTGGAGGCTTATATTCACTTGAAAAGCATTTACTGAGTATTCCCTGTTTGCCAGGCTCTGACTTGGGCATTTGGAATATATCTGCTTTAATTTCTACCTTTATGGAATTTAATTTACTTTTATTTTTTAGGGTCAGGGATTGAAAGCAAAAATTCTTCAAAAAAATAAACCAGTACTGAATAATATCCATTTTTAAGAGCATGATGACAGTTTATTTGCCTCACTGTTTTGAGGCAAGCATAATTCATATTT
Organism: Balaenoptera borealis; assembly: GCF_965194805.1. Lineage (NCBI taxonomy): Eukaryota > Metazoa > Chordata > Mammalia > Artiodactyla > Balaenopteridae > Balaenoptera > Balaenoptera borealis. The sequence goes on along the minus strand of NC_138865.1, from coordinate 56,700,241 downwards.
ATTATTTGGGCTATTCATCTGATGTCAACCTAAATGTCACCCAAAAAAGGCAAGATTGGGGGAGATTAGGTCCTGAAAAAAGACCAAAATTAATACAATGTGAAGTAAACAGCTACAATGGTAAGTATGCAATTTTAAAATGAAAAATTAACCCAGAAAGGAAGGAGGACTAGGGAGAGCCAACATGGAAGCTGAAGAGAACACTATAACAGGAGCCCACAATCGGCTGTGTGAGCTTAGGTACCACTGGAGATCATGATTCCTCACAAATGGTCCAAAAGTGATGGCCATCATTATGGTAATTACTACTGTGACACCACCTCTCTGGGCCTCAGTTTCCTCACTCATCAGAGAAGTTCTGACTAGATCTGTGATTTTTAAAAGAGAGAAGTTTCAAATTTTTTAATTCATTAAAAAGGATGAGACATTTCTATAAAAAAGTTAAGAAGTACCTGGCTAAAGGACATTGCAGGCAACTTTCATTTCTAACATCCCATCATGACAATATATTCTGGCTTCACTTGACCTCAGAGCCTTGGCAACAGAAAAATAAAGTCCCTTAATCACTTGTCCCCAACAGAAAACCAAATTCAAATATTTTAACAAAAATAAATAAACAAAAAGAAGGTCATTGTATGGATCAACGAGAAAAGTGTGGCAAGAATTAAGAAGTGACATTAACTCAACACTCTATGCCAGTGTTTTTAAAATTGTGTAAGCTACCTGTACAACAAATCCTCAAAATAAAAGCGAATAATTAAGCAGAGATGATATTTGTTAGATTTCACAGTCAGTACAATTGTATGATAGATGGTACATGTATTTCTATTTAAAACGAAAAACAAAAATACTAGTTAGAAATATGTGTCATGGTTTTTAATAAACTCTGCCCTAGCAGCAGAAATGATGCCCTACTAGAAAAGAATCTAGAAATGTCAGTGAGTGTAAACGGAATCAGTGATGAGAGATATGCAGTCCAAGCCAATATCCACAGAAACTCAAAGATAACTCAAGGATTACACATACTATTAAGGCTATCTATATCTTGTATACCAGTGGGCATCCATACCAGGCACTCTGCAAATATCACCTCATTTAATTTCTACAACTCCTTGAGATATGTATTTTTTTAATCCCTAAAATGGCAATAATAAGGCCCAGAGAAGTTAAAAGTATTGCCCAAAGTCATATTTCTAGGAAGTCAAAGAACCAAGATTCAAATGATAGGTTTATCTGGCTCCACACCCTTGCTTTTTAACGATGCCTCTACTCTCATTTAAAGCCACCAAAGAAACGGCACTTCCCAGGTGGGAAACAACTTTCACAGAGTGTCATATTTTGTTCCACACTTATGGCTGTCTGCATATTTGGCTTAGGGAGGTCACTAAGAATGTGGACCTAGAAGAGAACTACTTCTCACAAATACATATTACATGTACAACTGGTACTTTTGGAAGTTGACAAAGCAGCTACTCAAATTAAACTAAAATGGTCCAAATATATAAAGGGAAAGGGATGAAAACACCGAACATGGCAGTGGGGTGTTACTCAGCTGATGAACCCGAAAACCAAACAAACTAGAGCAATGAGTCATAAACAGCAACAGGGTCTGTAGGATTCAGAAATTTCAAGTTTACTTTTATACTCTAGATCCTGTTGGGGGTTGGGGGGAGTAGTGGCTACAGATATATTTTGCCTTGATAACTTAATAATGTTTACATGTAATCCAGCAGAGAGAAAAACAAATTTAATTTCCAATGTAAGGTAATAATCCAAAAGATTCAGGCTTCTTGAATGACAATTACCTCTTTTTCTGTAGATTGTGTATGAATATAAAGCATGCCCTAGCAGTATCTTTTAGCTACCTCCACAAGAGCATATAAACAGCAAGGGATTATGGTGGATTGGACTAAAACAGTACATAGTAGTTGCAAGGAGTCTGGGAAACAGCATTATGATGAAGAAGAACCTCCAAATCCCAAGACACGGGATTCATTGCCAACTCTGCAATAAGTTACAAAATAAACAAACTGAGGCCCGTCGTAACCTCCTTTATCTATACTTCCATATCTCTAAATGGGAACTGTAATTTAAATTAATGTAAGTAAGTCAGAAAGAGAAAAACAAATATCGTATATTAACGCATATATGTGGAACGTAGAAAAATGGTACAGATGAACCGGTCTGCAGGGCAGAAATTGAGACACAGATGTAGAGGACAAACGTATGGACACCAAGGGGGGAAAGCAACTGGGGGGTGGGGTGGTGGTGGTGTGATGAATTGGGCGATTGGGACTGACACATATATACTAATATGTATAAAATGGATAACTAATAAGAACCTGCTGTATAGCCGCATAGCACAGGGAGATCAGCTCGGTGCTTTGTGACCACCTAGACGTGTGGGATAGGGAGGGTGGGAGAGCAAGAGGGAGGAGATATGGGGACATATGTATATGTATAACTGATTCACTTTGTTATAAAGCAGAAACTAACACACAAAATAAATAAATAAATAAATAAAAATAAAGGGTTGATTAGTCAAAAAAAGATAATGGTTTAAAGCACAAATAAATAAATAAATAAATAAAAATCAAAAGTACTACCAAAAAAAAGAACCTGATGTATAAAAAAATAAATAAAATAAAATTCAAAAAATAAATAAATAAATAAATATAATTAATACAAAATGTAAAGTGTTACCACTACATTAAATAGAGTACACTTTGAGGAAACTCTAGAGATATACAAAAGAAAATCAGCAACTAAAATCACCTGAGGACTGTTTTATGTTTGTACATATATTTGATACACATATCATCTCATAACTGAAAATTAATCAATATACATCACTAAAGCTATTAACTGCATTACTCCTTCACTCATTAGTCATCTACATCCTTCCAAGGAAGGACAAAAGTAGAAGAATGTATGCAAAGTATACATATATATACACATGCCCTCCATTTAAAGAAAAACTCTACAACTTTCCGACTGCATACTGATAAATGAGGTGGGTCTTTGATCAAATAAGCTATAAACACAACTCTTTCAAATAAGAGTATTTATTATAATAGGCCTAAAAACAGTAGGATTTCCCAACTTTGATTTATGAATCTTTTACTCCAAAAAGCAGGCATCTGAGATATTTACACTACATTGAGAGATTCCTCGGGTATGTGTAAACATACAAATGTAGTAGTGGTGAGGTGAAGTGTTGGGTTTTATTCCCCCAAACAAACTTAGAGAAAAAAAAGTATTAAAATGTAGTTAAGTCCTCAGACATGTTTTTTCAACTAAATCATTATATTTTCCTACGACCTTTTTTCCAGTTCTCAGAGAGGAGTATTGTAGTGACTAAAGTAAACTAAGGACAATACACAGGGAAGTTACACTTCTGAGATACAAGCTAAATGAGGTATTATGAATATAATGAGCAAATAGCAACTTTTACAAAATAAAGTACTCAGCATCTGACGATTCTGCAAATATTCATAGTCCATTGAAAGTTCATGCCAACTTCCCATTTAAATGATAACACTAGTGATTATCAAGTACTGTGCCTCCCTCTACTATAAGTTAGGCTCCATATGAGGTTTTATATTCTAATATTATCTCATTTTATCCTCACAAAAAACAAAGTAGGTCTAGATATCATTTCTGAAAAGAAAAAAACTAAGATGCAAAAGTTAAGTAACTTGCCCATGGTCATGGATCAGCTACCCAAAACCAAGTGAGCCTAAATGCAAAAGTTCATGCTTTTTAATTTCCAGTGGTATTTAACGTAGGACAAGCATAGCAATACGTGGAGAACTAGGTAGTTTCCTACCACATAGCCTTTAGGGAAAAAAATTTTAAAGAGAGATAGGGAGAGGGATGGCAATCCGTTAAGAACTTACTGGGAAACCGCCTGAAGCTTATCTGAAGGCCACTTTCTCAAATCAAGGAACATTTTAAAAACACCAAAGTCACTGTCATTTACCCAAACGTGTCAGAGAAGATAAAGCAAATTCACATCAAAAATTTTTTTAAACATTACTATGCGTGACAGGTAGGTAAAAAGAGATTAACACGGTGTTGGGTACTGGAAATACTCTAGCTGAAACTGACTAATCTAGCTCAGAAATTAATACATTCAATTTTGCGGAGCATTAAAAACTAACGTTCTAACATCAAAACTATTCAGCAAATTTAAATATATATATATTTTAAGCCAACAAAGTTACAGAAGCCCTGAACACAAAAAGAGCTATGAATTTACCTTAATATTAACTAGGACATGCTCCTTTTCAAATGACTGTATCTGGTCAAATAGTTTCAAGAACTTATAAATGAGTCTGCCTTGTCAAGGGAAGTCCTCCTCCACAGAGTGATTAAAACCACATTAGCCCTCCCCTCTAAGTTATCAAATGGATCTTCTTCATAGTATGAAATTGAGCTAAGTTTCCTGAAGAGAATCAGCTAACTTGTTTTTGTTTTGTCGTTTTATTTATAAGAACCATATTAAAGAGTTTACTAAGAAGCAAACTCTTACTTAGTACTCTTATTAAATTCTGGTCAGTGATTTCCCTAACCAACAAATTCTTTTCCTAAAATAGCAAGTTGAAAAGTTTGTATGTCAAAATACATTGTCTATCAAATAGTTCTATGACAGCATATAAGAATTACAAGTGAAATTTTTATCTCAAGGAAAACCAAGTCCACACAGGAACAATTTAGACTGCCTTGATTTCAGTAAGTATAATACCATCTGGTACATAGAAATTGTTTGTTTTTTTGAACAGGGAAACTATAATCTGAGTGATCTTTGACTAACCGGAAAGATGAACTATGAAGAGAAATAAAGCTCAGGCAGTAACTTCAAATTCTGCCCACAAAAAACATTCACCGACTTCCCCCTAAAGGCCTTTTTCCCTCTCTATGGAAGTGCTTTAGAAATTTCATTCAAATCCCTAATAGCTTCTACCAAATTATATTAGAATTGTGACCTTATAATAAGATGCCTACAGACGGTTCTAATTAATCTCAGTTTGTAGAATGGATTAGGTGAATGCATTTTGCAGCCCTCTGCATAGATTACGCATACGTCCATTAATCATTCGTAAGCATCCTAAGAATAATTCCTAGAAAATCTACAAAGATAGACAACAGTTGAGAGTGATAAGAAACTTCTGACCAAGTCCTTTGGGAATCAGTAATATAGATAGGCTCTGATTTGCTATCCTTGAGGAGGTACTGTATCAAACAACAGTGAGGGAAAATTTATTATTTATCATCCCCATTCCCTGAAGTGTATAATTGAGAGGTTTGGGGGTTTTTTTTATGTTTGATCATTTTATGACACAACAGTGCACAAAGAAACTGTAAGTCTAATGGCAGAATTTCAGACTCAAAACTTATGGAAATTCAGAGACCCCTTCTGTGGCTCTGGACATAGCATGCTTGCATTCTTTCTTTCGGCCACGTGGGTGACGCTCTTTCAAGTAAAAACTACAAGAAGATGGGGGGCGGTCCTCAATCACCTTCTGGGCCTCGATCTCAACTGTCATCTCCACGATAAGCGAAGGTACTCAGAGGTGCTTCCATAGTCTCTCCAGCAGGAGTGCTGACTGAGAGGCCCCCGGGCACTGCAAAGCGCCGCTGTCACTTCTAGTCACTGCTCGGCCCAGCTAATGCCATGCCTGTCATGACAAGCACCAGTCACCTTAAGGCACCACACCTCTGCCTCGACAAAACATACCTTTGAAAAGGTATGAGCCACAGAGGGAACCTATTTCAGGGGTTGCCAAGGGAAGCCAGCCTTGTCTAGAAACAGCAGAGAGGCAGTGAAACAGCCCAGAGGCACAGATACAAGAAGGACTGCTGGCCCTGAATGCAAAGAAGTGTTCTGCTTCCTGTGCACGGACAGGGGAAAAAAACGACATAGTAAGATACCGTTTGACCAGGCTAAAGTGGGTTTAGCTGTCAGCCTAAACCTGCCATCTGGTGTTAAGATACAGCAGATCACACCCCAGATGTGTTCCTTCAAACAAATCACATCTTTTTTTCTTATCCCCTCTGTTTTTTTCTTTCTGTAAAGAGAGAGATGCCTGCCAAAGATACAAATCAGCTGAAGTTTACTTTAAACTAAAGACTCTTGTGAACTTACTCAGCCAAATGAGTAGGTATGTCATTTCACGCACCCACACCCGAAAAGCCACCACTTTTCAGAAATGGCATCTCAGATGCTGAGCAGAAAATCATTTGTTTACTACTCATCGACCCTAAACGTTGAGGTTATCCTTAGTCATCCGAAAGCCATTTCATCTGAAAAATGAAATCTGTTTCAGTGAAGCAGAGTTCTGAAATCCTTGTCTTCCTCCTTATTTCTGACTCAGTATCTCATTCCACAATTGGGGTGGGGAAGGGTTATGCAGTGCTATCATTTGCACCTCATTACACTTGGGCTGGAGCTTTGAGAAAGCTGATATTCCCTCTAAATTTTTACAGATGCTTCTAGTTTACCAGTTCATGACTGCACTACTAGAAAAGACTTCCTGCCTCTAAACTGCTTGCTGGCATGTATGCTGAATTTCAAAATCCCTGAAAAAAGCAAACCTTTGTGGTGTTCTCTTAACTTTCTTGCCAGGGGAGAGGGGGAGGGTCACTAAAACCACACCAACCAAAAAGGCTTTTCCTTCTATGACGTGAGGCTCAATCTCTCAGACACATACCTTCCCTTCTAACTACTGATGGCTCATCTTGATTTGGACCACCCCCCACAAAAAATGTTCATTAACAGAAAGTTATCTGTGGAAAGTGTTTTTCATCCTACGTTATGATGAGGACCATGCAAATTCTGGGAATAATGCAGTCCTAGACAGCCTTTCACCTGAGCTTATGTGTTTCCATTTATTTCATATGTGTCACTGGGAAAATACTTGGGGACAGAGAGAAGGGACACTTTCTAAACCACCACCCCCCACTTTGTTTCATGGCTCCAAGGTTTTTCAAAGTTCAGGGCAGGTGACACTGGTCTGTTCTTAATCTTTACGGCTTTAGCAATGTTAAGGCTGATGACGAGGGACACAAATCCCTGATGGAACTGAATGCATTCCAAACTCCCCGACCCACTCAAAGCCGTAATCCCCTGCAGCTGGATCTTACTTACCACCATGCACAGCTAATACATTTTTTAAAAGCTAGTCACTGGTGACAAATGTAAACTGGACAGAGCAGCAGCTCCCCCCCCCCCACCTTCTCCCTGCCTTGCTCCTCCACCCCTCAATCTTCCCCCATAACCCAGAGACTTGCCCTTGCTGTGACTGATAGGACCTGCCTTTTAGAACCACCAAGCGGGTGCAGTACAGTTCTGCTCTAAGTGACTAGAAAGATTTTTAAAGCATCTTCAGCTGTCAGACTGTAACAAAAACAACAACAAAGTCATCCTTAACACAAACATTTCACGACTGAGAAAACTCTATGAATTGAGATTATCACTGCCATCTTCAGTTCACTCTTTATTTAGCTATCACACACAGGCAAACTGCTCTGGGGCTCTGGCAGCTTGACTGAATTAAGCTGGTTGCCACCTTCTTGGGCATAATAAAAGAACGCACAAGACAATTTGAAGCTTCAGGATCTTTTGTGATATATTTTGTTTGGACTCATTCACTTTTTCTTTTGGAAGAAACTCGACAGAAATATAAGTAAGCAACTAGTCTTTCATGATGGGCAAGTATGTTTTTACCACGGATTTTGAGAAAGGGAAACCAAGTCACCCAAGGAAGTTAATAGCTCTGTGCTGGATGAAATCTCCAAAAATCAAGGCAACAAACTCTGGAAACTGCATAAAGATAGACGGAAGGATAAATGGATGGATAGGTAAATTAAGAAAAAAAAAGTCTCAAATGTATTGGAGCCAATACAGACGACAGATTTTGATGAAGGGATAAGCTATCCACTTTACCTGATGCAGAAAAAAACAAGGGTTAATAGATGTGACATTTTCAGGTTTACTCTAGTTCCCAGATAACTAGCAGTAAGTGCTATAAGTGATATTATCAATTAGACTTGGCAATGGCTACCACAACACTGACTACAATGCTTAGACTACATTAGGTTTAATTACTGCAAAGTTACATCTGGAGAGGGAAGCATCATTTTATAACCACCCTCAGCTTTCTAACCTGAGCCCAGCCCCTGCAAGATACATACCCGCCCAAGTAATTGAGGCTCCGAAAGGGACCACAGTTAATAACGTGTAACTAGCAGGAACACAAGGAGAAGCGACAAGCAGGTCTCCGAGAATTAAATTCACATCTGATCATGAGACCTCTCTGTGTCCTCCTGGCATTGCTGAGAGCAGGTACTCCAAAGCAGCCTGGTGACCAGCGTCCGCAGGACCCATGGAAAAGGAATTTGACTGGGGGTGGGAAGGGGGAGAAGTCGGGGGAGGGGGGCATTATACCAATGGGAAAAGAATTAGGAAAATGTGCTTGAGAGAGTCCAGCTCTGATTTTCCTACTTGTCACCCACTGTCACATCCCCAGAGTCCAGAGTACTCAGTCAACATATGAGTAATTCAATCAAATGGGAAAAATACAAACTCTGTTGTTCATGGTGACTGTAATGCCTTGGGACTAAACTTAAACGTGTGGTGTGTGCAAGTGAGGGAAATGTGTGGGTTTTGGTGGGGGAACAAGAAAAGGAGGTTGAGATTACGTGTGTACATGTGTGTAAAAGAGGATTTGGCACTACATGTGAGGAAAAGTGTGAAATACATAAAGGTGGATATACTTTTTAAGACCAAGAGTACAGAAATACCAAACCAAAAAAAAGGAAAGAAAATGGGCCCCTGTGATTCATAAATTTCAGAATTATGATTAAAGGTAACACATATTTAGTCTGAATCCATATTATATGTCCATCCACCCAAAAAATATTAAGGCCTGCTGTATTCTTCATAGACTAATCAAAGATGGCAGTGCTTTACAGCATTACCTTCTATACCTACTACAAACTGCAAGAATTTCCGCCTCATAATACAAAATGATCTCAGGTCTAAATTCCCGTGTCTTCAATGGTATGTTCACACTATAACGTGGTCAAAAAACCTACACAAGATGTAAAAAGTTAAGCCTCAGGAAAAAAAAAAATGGAATCATAACCAAACCTCTGCCTGTTACTTAAATGTGATCGCCAATGGAGTTTGCTTAATCAAACCTTTTAATACTAAAATATTCTATAATTCTGCCCAATAAAATCACAGGTATGAATGTTTCTAACTAATCCAGGGAGAAATAATTGATTATGTTTGCTAGGAAAATCACAATCAGTTATATTCACCTGAACCGGCAGTTACCAATTCATAATACTTACAAAAACCTAACTCAAAATGCTGAGTCTGGAGTAAGCATAGATCCCTCCAATGGAAGGCAGCTAAAATGAACACTGTCTCTTTAAGTCGAAGGACCCACTAGAGTTAGGTAGTATGAAGCCAAGAAAAAGTTCTGAAGTTTAACTCTCAGGAGCAAACATTTTCTACTTGTGAAGTAAACTCTGTTGAAAGACAGCAGACTACGGTCCCACCAGTAAAAACAGGAAAGTTTTCAGCCAGTGACAGCTTTGCCTATGGGGGGTGGCGGGGGGAGAGTGTCATAGACTCACTTTATTAAACCATATGCTCATTGCCCTGTGAAGAAAGCAGGGTCACTAATTAGTTCATTCTGTGAAAGGAGCCCTTCCTGATCCCGTTGACTTTTGTCCCCCTGGTTAGCTCCAGCTATTTCTGTCATGCAACTTGAAAATCACTGGAGGGAGGAAGATCGCCATAACAACCGCTGAAATGATCTTGTGGAATGTGTCTAGTGGCACTGGAATAACCTGAATATGTGCTCCAGATGTGTCTGCTGTCAGGAAAAAAGTAAACACATCTGATGGACAGCGTATGACTAGATGGCCTCGAAGCGACTCCAGAGGCTGGGGGAGGGGGGAGGGACGGCACATGTGCGCCGGGGGGCGCGGGGGAAGCCGGGCCGCCCGCAGCCCGCCGGGGGCACCGCGGACCGGAGCCCGGGGCGCCCGCGAGCACTGAGCGCGACTGTTCCGCCCGCGTCCCTCCCCGGAGTGGCCTCCGTGGGACGGCAGCGGCCCCTGCGAATTTCCGTCTGGCACGGCCTTGTGAGCATTTGGGAGCAAACTCAAACAGCAACGCTGGGAGGAAGGGGGAAAAGAGAGGCGCGGGTTCAAGATGCTTTCTGCCTTAAAAATTAATGGCAACGTGTGTTTAAAGCATTCTCTCTTCAGGGCAGGGCGGTCTTCAGGCCTATTGCCCTCCCCCTCTACCCACTGAATGGCTTTGCCGCTTGGCCCTAGATGCAAACTCTTGAAGCACTCTGTATTAGGTGACTGAGTGATTACACTCCTGATAAAGTGGTGTCTTTTTTGATGCTGGGGTGGTTCCATAGACTTTCACGAGTTGGACAAGTGGGTTGGTGCCCTAACCCAAAACATGTTTTAAAAATATTTTCCCAATGAAAAACACATAGAAAGGACCAGAAAACATGACATAGGCCAAAACACATTTTCACCTTGAGTCCTATTCTCAGGAGTGTTTGCAAAGGGAAGGCTTTAGATCTACGCCCAGTGCATATGTTCACAAACAAAACAGCAATTCTACAAACATCCAGTGCACAGTGGGCACTTGTTGAGTATCTGCTGAATCAAACTAGTTTTTAATGTATAAGATTAACTAAAAGTGCTCCTTGGATTCTACAAATCAACAGTGGCAGAAATTACTTTAAAAAAAGGTAACCAAGTTTAAAAATATTTAAGAAAAATGGGAAGTTTATTTCCCCAGAGGAACAAAAATGCCTCCCTCAAGAAAACAGTAAACACCATATCCACTGTAGTACACAAACCACCTACTTGTGCGTGAATCTACCACATTTTAATGCCTATTCCTACTCCAAAAGCTTGTATTGTGGACTTAAGTTTTACAGAATTCATAAAAAAAAAAAAAAAAAAAAATTCACTACGGTCTTCCCATAAATGCTTACATCTGTGAAAAGGCTACAAAGGTTTGTGCAGAAATTTAGAATCAATGTCAAAAGCTTTTCAAAGCAACATATTCCAGATTTTTCTTTCAAAAACTCCACACAATCATATTTCAATGAAATTTCTAGTAGTTTTCCAACATGATCTAAACAAAGAACACAACTGTACTGGAAGGTATTTACTTCTATAAAATACACCTTTAAGAGATGGAATTGCTTATGCTTAACATCCATTAAGATCAATAAATTATATCACTTGGGCTGAGGGACAGCAGCATTCACCTGGTACTTCTTTCATTCAAGGCCATTGCCAACTTAGGAATCCCCTTTCGATTTCTAAGTGTCTAAGTACATTCTCCTCCTTCGATAAAACTCATTTAGTGACTCGGATTCTGAAAGTAGATCACCAAAGGGAAAAAGAAAACTATGAGAAATTATTATTTGAGAGTAGGAGGAAATGGAACAAACCTTCAGCTCACTTCCTGCAACTCACACATTCAACCTGGCAGAGGAAGACCCTAAGGATGCTTGGAGGATGAAGGACTCCAAATGTGAAGAAATAGGTGAAAGGACAGCAAGAGTGAATGGCAACGCTTCTGCCTTCTAGACACTGGATTCCACTGGCAGCTGGCTGAATGAAACCAATAACAGACTCACAGTTGTGGAAAATGTTTCATACTCCTCTAAGCGAAAACGTCGTTATTTCCTTGTAACAGAAACTGTACTTCTTGACAAGTTAGACAACCTAAAATAATCATTGCCAAGGTGCAATTTATAAAATTTGCTGGCAATCTATAAAAAAGAAATAATCTGGGTATTTTCAATTATTTGCAGAGCATACTTCATTATTATTATTCCAGTCTAATCTAGCGCGCCCCCCCCCAAATTAAAAGACTTTAAAAAGGGCTGACAGACTTCCAAATAAAAAGCCAAATATTTTAAAGCTTTTGTGAGCCAAAGTCATAAATGTGCACATTTGTACAATGAGGTGCCAAATGTCCAAAAGATGGATGAATTTCAATGACCATTTTCATTTGTCTTAGCCTTAGTGTTCAACCAATAAGCAAAAAGTTTGTATATATTCCAAGAACTGGAATGTATTTGTATTTATGTGATGTTTCTTATCCATCTCCATCTGAAAGTTCTTACACCAAACTTGTAGTTAACTTTTATAAGAAAAGGGAAGTAAGGCACCAGGATCTTTCCTCAAATTCGGAGTAATGGTTTTCAGTGACTTTTTTTTTTTTTTTTTTTTTTTTGCTTCTTAAGAGCATCAAAAGGTTGGAATGGGATGAAACCTGGAGTTAATGTAGGAAGTATTCAAGTTCCAAAAGTTATATGATACCCATATGAACATATTTGGTGGCTGAACTCCACACAATTAAGCCTATGGCTGAAATCAAACTTCACACGTATAGTCTGTCCTTAGTTCACTGTGTGCTCAAGATCCAATCAAGTGCTCATGGGTTAGTTATGGTTTCTCAAACCACCAGCTTCTCTTAGACAATGCCACACAAGTAGCAGAAGCTCTGTACAGACTCTTCCTAATGCTTTTCTGTTTCACTCTGCTGAGCAAATAATGGTGATGCTTATAACATGCACAGACTATGAGATAAGCAGACTCATCAAGCAAGATCTAGGAAACTTGGGAGAATTTACCAACAATTCTTTTACCATTCTGTATAGCATTACAAGCCAGCACATAACAACTAGCAAGTTAAGGAAGGCCAGAAAAGTTGAATACTCAAGCAGGAAAAAAAAAGAGAGAGAAGAAAAGAAAAAAAGAAACTAAGAGGGCTACCAGCAAGCCAATCTATTCGAATTCCAGCTGGCTTAGGAGTAAAACACTGCAATGCAGTTTTCTGGCTGCAGGAGTTTTTGAACTGTTCAGGCTTCATTCATGTGGCACCGTTTCTTAAGCAAAAACAAGAGAAAGTTATAGGAATGAATGAAACCAAACTCTAGACTTGAAAGCAATGATTTTCTGATTTCTGTTAAAGAAGGAAACATGGATTCTTGAGAAAAGCATTTTCAAGAATGTGAACAAGAACTCCTTAGTGAGTTCTTAAAATAAGGAACTCTTCAAAGGAAAAATGTGATGTTATTTCATGTACTTAAAGGCCAACAGAAGAAAACAAGAAAATCCAGAAGGTTCTTTGACATCATCAGTCATGTGTCATGATATCAAGGGGAAAGAAGCCATGAAACGGCACAGAATTCCAAAGAAAAACAGGCAATCTGCACAGTGGAACACAAAGAACACAATATGTTCTGCCCAAGTTTGGAGGTCTAAACGATTCCCTAATCAAGAACAAACGGCTACAACATTTGATCTGCTTATTATAATGTCATCAATTTAGGGACACATTTCTAAAACCATCCACTCCTCTCCTGCACTGACTATAAAACAAGTCAATGAATCCTATCCACAGTATTACAACAAACAGAATATTCTTTCAAGGAGTCTGAAGTCATGAAGACAAAACCTAACAATGGACATTAATTTTTAAGATAATTGTTTTTCACATAGCATTTAAGAGGAAGAAGAAGGAACAAGTAGGAAGAGTTGAACACAACTTGAGAGAAGTCCCTGAATCCACATTCCTTCTTATTACAGACAAGGAATCGGTCTTATAAAAGTTCAGTGATTCACCCCATGTCACAGCTATTTATCTGGAGAAGAATTAGAACAGAAACCTTCATTGCAGTGAGATCTTCCCACAAATCCATCCTGCTCTTGCCACGGCCAACCTCACTCCCTACTCCCAAATCAGAACGGATTTGAATTCCCTGGATGAATTCTTCTCAGAAGCTCAGCCTCAAGGAGAGAGACAACATTAACAAAGAAATCGAAAAAACATTCTTCTGGACAATTTCAAACTTCTGTCCCTATAAGCATTTTACCAGGATTGTTCAAAAAAAATAAAGCAAATATCCACTTTGAGTTTGAACTCCATTCTTCTTCCTATTTCCTGGAGCAGGTGCTCCCAGGCTACGAAATGCCAAGAGGAGAGAACAAAAAGCTGGCCTGAGAAGCCGAGAACTTTGGGGTCATTAGCCCCAGGGGAGTAATGGTTGACTATATTCCCTTACGGTTCCTTTATCCTTAGTTCACTAAGGGTAAAGGGCAATTTTTTTTCTCTGCTGTTTTTCAATGTTATTGTCCTTGCAGGCCCATCACGGGACCCTGACATGCTAGGAATTGCTCGTTACTTGGCTGCATATGCCACAAGGAGGAGTCATTACTATCGCACATGGGACCGTGTCCCTGGCTCCAGAGAGAGGATCACCTCAAATGGACTGACAGGTGGCAGAGCAAGCCCTTCAAAAATCCTGAGCGCAAACCCTGCCTATAACCTTCAAGAGCCTCCCATTTCACCCAGAATAATGACTATGGTCCCCGCCAGGGCCTACAAGCTCCTACAAGCTCCTCCCTCCATGGTCTGGCACCGGCTAACCAGCCTTACTTTGCTCTAGTCTCTCCATAGAGACAATAGCCTCTGTTCACACCGCTAGTGCCCCAGGCTCTCTCTGACCTCAGGGTGCTGGTCCTTTTGCAACACTCAGCACCCTCCATCTTAGCCCCCAAGCAACCTAATGTCTCTCCATCCTTCAGATCTCAGCTCAAACAGCCCTTCAGGGAAATCTTCCCCGATACCCCCAACTATGCTTGGTGGCCCATGCTTTATTTACATTTGGGGGTTCTGAGTAGTAGTCCATTTGGAAAAGGGGGAGGGGTTCCAAGGCTCAGAAAAGGTTTGAACATCACTGCACAGTTTCAAAAGTCCCTTAAAGCAAAATAATTCTGATATTTGTAGTAATTATCTTCCACTCCTGAGTTAACTATACTAATAAAGGAGTCAATGTTATAAATTTGGAGATCCCCAAGTCTGCTTGTTAGGGCCAATATCCATTTATTTCAAATACTCCAAAATAGATAAATACTTTTATAAACTATAGACACTTAAGTCCTTCTTTCCCCACATTGGTTGTAATAAGTGGCAGCAGCAGCAGACGAACAAAAAATACACAAGGCTTAGAATCACACTCAAGTTAGACTGCTCCTTACCAGCTGCCTGACCTTAGATAAGTCTGCTATCTTCTTTGGGCCCATTTTCTCTTTTGTGGGAAGAGAAAAAAAATGACACCTTCCTTAGAGGATTCAGAAGACATGTATCTGGAAGCCAACATTTGTATTACCAACTTTACCACATTTACCATTCACAATTCTGCCTGATTATCTAAATGTTATTAGTCTCATTCTTATGTAACCTCCATTAGGGTAGGGATTGTTACTCTTTTTCCCCTATCTTTGAGTCCTTAGAGCTTAGTACAGTGTCTGCCCTATATATATTAAGCACCCAGCAAAGAATTTTTATAAAAGTGAATTCACAAAAAGATAGTGTAACAGATTCCCCTTCCTTTGTTAGTTTTGATTTCTTTTTTAAGAAGTCGATAATTCTACAGTGGGTAATGTGTCTTCGGCATTCTCACTTGTGTATGGTTGGTTAATATTTTCCACAGAAGTCAGTGTTCATTGGGACAAAGTCAGTCATGTATACCCATGAGGACTTATGAAAAGTCTAGTCAGTGAGTCTCATTTAGTGATAATAGCTTCACTCACTAGTATCACAAACTTCGTGCCATTGTTCAAAGGAGAACTGAGTTACAGAGCGTGTGCTACGATCAGCACTGTCCTTCTACGCAAATGGAGAAACAATTCTCCACTTGTGGGATGTTAGCAGCAGGGACTTCATATAATAATAATAGTAAACACTGTCTACTTTTTCTGTGTGGCAATCAAAATTGTTGAATATTTCCATCAACAAATGATTGCTTTTTTCAATCAAAATTGTTTGGGTTTATTTTTATGTGCCAAGCACATTTGTAACCACTTTACATATAGTAACTCATTTAATCCTCACCACCACAACCCCATGAGGTAGGTACCATTATTATCCTTATTTTATAGAGGCAGAATCTGAGCTAAACTGCCTTTGTGCTTATAAAAAATTTTTCTCTTAACATTTATTTAGCGAAAAACTAGTATGCACAAGGTACAGTTCTGATACTGTATTTTAAATATGAGATTTAAGTCTCTTGCCAAAAAACACAGATTTCAGTTAGAAGAGGTTTTAAAAGAACTGATGTCTAAAGTTGTATTGTTTTTTCCCAGTCTGACCAGTTTTGAGACTTGCCCTAATAGGATAAGGCTCTGAACTGCAGGGAGCCTTTAGTAAAACACAGCACCCATCTCACCTAGTTAAGAATCCTGGCACTAGAAATCCATTTCACCCCACTCAGAAGCAGGCTGCGGTACATAATTATTTTCATCTGGTTATAACACAGGGTGGTGAGTTTAATCTCTAAAACCCTACAGGGATTGGTTTTAGCAGTTTTAGAAATTGCCTTTCACGCTATGAATGTGCCGCACAGCAAGATGGTCCTGCTAATGGTTCCCAGACTAGGATTTGGGGGGACCAAAGGCACGGCTCCCTTCTTTCCCTAATTTCCTTTCCTTTGTGGGCCAAGTCTGTGGTTACTCGTGGTATCCTCATGGCCCCCCTTTCAAACACAGTTTGTTCTAATCTGGACAAAGGAATAGAGGTCTTTTTTTTTTTTTTTAAGTTATAGTCAATGATAACTAGTCATGGAGTCAAATAAATCCATATATAAAGTGGACCGTCCGTGAACAGTCTTTTTTAAAAACATAAAAGCATATATGCAGATGAAATATATTCCCAAACAATAATGTGGCCATGAATGTGATGTAATCTCTAGTTTATCTCGTTTTTAAAAACTTTTGCTAAACCCTTCCTTCCCAGGAAATAAAATATTCAAGAAAACCGATTCAAGAATATAATTTAATGTCTCCCTTATTTTTTTAATTAAGTTCAACTCTACTCGGTCAATCCTAATTTCTCCCAGGTCCTTAAGGAACCCTCACCATCAGGAACAAAAAGAGGATACTTTGCTAATCAATGTTTAACGTGAAGTTGCTATAAAGACTAGGACTAACAAATCCCATAAAGTAAAAATGATGATTTTCTTCAGTTTTTGGTAGAAGAGACAACCTCAATATATACATGCAAATTAAACTTCCCTGCTTACACAGGAATCAGAAAAGGTCCTTGGGCTGTCCACAGCATTTTGAGTAATAGCAAGCCACTTACATTAATAATGACAACTACATGTCTAAAGTTAGTCAACTTACACACCTGGTTCAATATTTGTGAGAATATTTTGGCTGTGCCCCCGAAAAGTTTTTTGTATGATAAAATCCCGCCCAGTGTCCTACTACCTGATGTGGGGGATGACTTAGGTAAATTCAAAGAGTCACGTTTGTATAAGGCATAGAGATAGAGAAGTAACAAGACATTTTCTACTTTTTCCTTTCTTTTCATGCTCTTGGAGCTAAAAATTGATCCACAGCAAAGATCTTAGTAGTATAAAACCACAACACCATGAAACACATCCTTAGAAAACCCTAATTCCACCAGACTGCCAAGTCCTTGGGGAATTATCTCCAGTCCCAAAGGCAATGCCTGGCATAAAGGAGGTCCTCAAATATTATCTATACAATGAGATAAATAAAGCCCCAGAATGACAGTTTTTCAAGTACTTTTAGCGGAAGGTATCCAAGCCCGTATTGTGATACCACTTCAAAGATGAGGCACCAGAACAACAGAGCCGCAAGTAGCCTGACCTGGGGGCTCCCAAGGTACTGCTTACCAGGGCCATCACACCTCTGCCCCATCATTTAAAACGCCTAGGGCATCCACTCTTTCACTTTTGCTCTGCTTTCTATATTTTATGATCTGTGGGGTAAAAACACCAAAGTGGAAGACACAACCAGATCATTCAGATGCCAAATCCTAACAAGATCCACTACTGTCCTTTGCAGCTGTGCAAGTCTGACGGCTCAGGCTACCAGATGTTTAGGTCTAGTTAAATAAGGCCCACAGAATACTGTATATTGTACACAAGTTTCCATTTACCACTTATTTTTAACCAAAAAATATTTCTTTGGAGTCTTTTTCATGCACAGACCTCTGGCATTTAAATCTAGACAGACTTTTACAGGAAAAACAAAGCAAAGAAATGCAAGTTGTTACCACTCACTCTCCAGATTTTGAGGATTTCTCTATGAAAACAGATCACAACAAAACATGCTAACCTGTATGAACTGCAGAATGGAAAATCCAGTGTATTTTCAGATTTCTACAGCTTAGACTTCAAACAGTAGACATGATCTTCACCTGGTAGTTTGCTGTTGCTCTTAGGTTAAAACTGAATTTCAGCTACTGATTCAACATTTATGGAATTATTGTATGCCAGGCTTATGCTAGGTTTGGTGACTCAAACATGAATAAAACATGACTCGTACCCTTGGGCAGGGACAATCTTAATGGTGGTTCAGGCAGACACAAAGAAATACAAAAAGTTATGTTGGCCTACGTGTGCCACAAAGAGGTTTCCTACATTTAATGTCTTGAGGAACGCATGTGAAGAAAAACTAATTCTGTTTGTCAGTGAAGATGAGCTAACAGTAGTTAGTTCTGACATAGGTCCCTTCTTATACAAAGACCTAATATATAAAAGTCACTAAAATGTGGAGTTTCTAAAACAGTGGATTAAGTCTTTAACAACTCTGGATAATTTTCTTAGATAATGAAAGGCATTAGAAACTTAAGTATTCTTTCCTTAAAGTCAAGCAAAAATTCTCCAACAGTTTGTATATATTGTACAGCTGGAGGCAATCTTATTTGCTTTCAGCAATGCTGAGCCACTCGTAACCGGCACTAGCTGCTAAGGGCTCTGCATGTTTTAATGCCCTGTTTATATTATGTTGTGTATCAATATGGCAAAAGTCACACGCCATCACCAATTTTCTTACCTACCTTCCTTCTATTTGGTATTAAATTACAACCCAAAATATGACTTAGTTTTGAAAGTTATCTTAGAATAAAAATGAATGCCCTATACCAAATACTAACTAACGATAACCACTTAAGTAACTGTGGTTCATTAGATGGCTTACTTTTCTGAAGGGACCTATTAGGTTTGACTCACCTGGATCTGCAGGTTAGAAGAGAACCCCACGTGACTCTACGTGCAGCATGCTGTACACTCTTTAGCTCAGGCAACAACCACTTCATTCCTTCCCAGAGGCCATCACTGTATGCCTACTAGGCAGCTGGCTCTATGGCCTATGATTCTCTCCCCAAAGCAGAAATACACTGACCTTCAGGCAGGAATACAAAGGTCGATTAGAAGAAGATCGTCTCTACTGCTGAATACTGTGGTTATCAGAGCTCAGGTCCTTGACTTAGGCCTGTACTCTGATCCTCATGCTGTCACTTACAAGTTGGATGACTTGCTGCAAGCCACTTAACTTTTCTGAAGCTTCATTTTTCCATAGTGATAAACGATGTTAATAATGCCTGGTTTGTGGGATGCTTAAAAAGATTAAATGAGATAATAATGCACACAGCTGGAACATAGTAAGTACTCAAAAGATTACTCGCTTACTCACCTCCTGAAGCATAATATTGTGAAAATATGCAAAACCTAGAGTCTGAAGATTCAGTTCCCAGTTTTGTGCCCCTTGGCTTTACAGTGCTGTGACCTGGTCATAACACCTAAATCCATGGTACTTTTATTATCTCCGCTATACAATGGGAAGAATTATAACTCAAATGAGTATTTGTGGAATATGTTGAGAAATTTTCTGTGAAGATGTTCATAAACTATAAGATTCGTGGTAAAATGTAAAAATGATTAAAGTCAAGCACTTGAAAAAAAAAGATCATCTCAACCCTATAGCGATGAAAAATGTAACCTCTGATACACAATGTGAATGGAAAAGGATTCTGAACTATGATTAGTCAACAAATGCGACGCATGTACCTACATACACACGTGTATGCCTGCCAGCACACACGCCCCTACAATGGTCATCAGCAACCGCTCAACTCCTTCCCACTGACCCAAGGCAGTCTCAGAATCCTTTTCTCAAGCAGCCATTACCGATCTATCAATACTGCAAGGGAGGAGAAACCTGTTTTCCATCCTTCATTTTGTCTGCTCTTCAGATAAGGAGCTCTGAAGAAGTACCAAAGTTACAAAGATCAAACAGTTAGTCAGTGACAGAGTCCGGGTTAGAAAAAAAACAGACCTTGTGCCTTCTGGTCCATTCCACAGTGCCTATCTGGAATGTTTATCGCACACACACCCTAAACCCCTACTCTTCCTTGCTTTGGGTCCTGATCATTTAATTTCTTACCATCTCATTTTGGCAGCCACACATGCTCCTCTCCCTTTTGCTTTTAGAAAATTCAGCATTCCCTGGCATAAAAGGGCAAAGAGACTGTCATTTCATATCCATGAAGCTAATGAATGCCCACAGTTGACCTGGCATCTCCCCCTTAAGCCATGCTAACATCAGCTGTCACTCAAAAGTTCACTCTACAGCTTGACCTTTGCTTCTGCTCAGAAGTATTCACCCTATTATAAAAAGTGTTTTTCCTTTAATGTCATGATGACAAAATATTGCGATGTCTGTAGGCCTTTCCAAACAGGCAGATTTGTGACACACACTAAATAGTTTTGTCACTAGATTCAAGAATTTAAGGCAGGGAGAAATACCAAAAGCAAAAAAGAATTACCAGGTCGAGTGACTGGGAAAAACTGGTACTCCTATGCTCATCACCAGCCACAAAAACCATATATAATCATGTTTATGAATCTGACACCCAAAGAACATTTCAGTCATCTTTAATTCAGCAGTTCTATTGTAAAATAAGACTAAGACTGCTCATCAGAGAAGGGTTACCATATAGATGATGTGCATTTTCAAATTGGCCAATTTCCTTAACTTATTATTTTCAGTACCATAAAACATTTTAGCTACTTCGCAATAGGCAGGCATAACTTTAAACAGGAAGTAATATATCAAAAAAAAAAAAAAATCAGCTTTTTGGGTTGAAATGAGCCCACCAGTTCCACCACTGTAACCTCAGCCAGGGTGGTCATTATTTTTGCTGCTCTTCAGATTTTTCATTCGAACACTGCACTTCTATACTTCACAAGAAAAAATGACCTAATATGCAATGTTCTAGGCAAATAAAAAAAGGTCACACATAAATTAATCAGCATCACAGGACTACAGAGGCCCTTCTTTAAGCAACACACAAGGAAATGTGCACAACATCTACCATTTTAAAGAGTTTTTATGGTATATCAGGCCCTGAGCTGATCCTTACCCACGCTATGTCTACTTTAATCCTCGCTCTGACCTGATACAAAGAAGGTTATTACCCTCCAAGTTAACAAATGAGGAAATTGACACTTCAAGAAATTCTGTCCATTGTCAAACTTCCCATAACACAGTTGGGATTCAAACTCAGGCCTTTCTGACTCATATGCTTTCTATCCCTACGCTACCCTATACTGCTTCCTACTACACTATAAATATTTAGAACATTTGCAACATTTGTAGATAAGGCAATCAGAACCATAAGTAACTAATCATTCCTCAAAATGCAGGTATCTGAGCTAAACTGCATCCACAATCAAACCATCATATCACCAAAGGCTAATCAGGTCATGAGGTGTACCTGTCTGTCATTTAAGATAAAAGTGCAACCCTTATGATCCTTGACTGGTTTTACCACACTGCGGTAGTTACATGCCTTGTTATGAAGTCAATCATACAAAGTTTGAAAATGTTTAAACAACAGACACATAAAACGTGTCAAAAAAGATAAAACTTCAAAGTAAAAGATTAATCAATGAAAAAGTTGGCATGCACGATGGGCAACCATTGCAAAAGATTTTTCCCTAGCCTATGTCTGCAAAACACTATTTTATGGACATATTTTTTGGAGTTTCAGAGGCTGTTTTACCTTATATTAGCTATTTTAATGTAACTGCCTCCATTATGTTTTTGACTGCTAAACTAGTAAGAAAATTCAATTTTCTCTTAGAAAAGAAACCATTCTTCTCACTGGCATCACAGTTTCCAAAATAATTCATGTAGGTTTAAGTATGATACTTTCTGTTCAGATGATAAATGAAAAGAAAGGAATGAGCATTTGGCACTTGCCTTTGACAGACACCATGTGAGGCATTTTCACATATGTTATCTCAAAATACTCCAGGTAGCAATACTATTATATTTCATAGGAGAGAGCACAGTAGGTCAAAAAGTAAAGGATGCCAAGGGCTAGGTGGAGAGGTGAATGGAGAGTTACTACTCTGGGGTATAGTTTGCTTTTCAAATGATGAAAACATTCTAGAATCAAATAGTGGCAATGGTTGTACAACCTTGTGAATATACTAAAAACCACTGATTGTACCCTTTTTAAAATGGTTAATTGTATAGTATGTAAATTATATCTCAATTTTTTTAATTACATAGTCATGGTAAATGTTAACATTTGAGAAATCCAGGTGAAGAGTATATGGGAATTTATTATACTATTTTTCCAACTTTTCTGCAAGCCTGAAATTATTTCAAAATAAAAAGTTTTTTTTTAAAAGGCACAAAAATATGCATATAGTTAACGCTACTGAACTTACGCTTAAAAAATGGACGAGGGCTTCCCTGGTGGCGCAGTGGTTGAAAATCTGCCTGCCAATGCAGGGGACACGGGTTCGAGCCCTGGTCTGGGAAGATCCCACATGCCGCGGAGCAACTAGGCCCGTGAGCCACAGCTACTGAGCCTGCGCGTCTGGAGCCTGTGCTCCGCAACAAGAGAGGCCGCGATAGTGAGAGGCCCGCGCACCGCGATGAAGAGTGGCCCCCGCTTGCCGCAACTAGAGAAAGCCCTCGCACAGAAACGAAGACCCAACAGAGCCATAAATAAATAAATAAAATTAAAAAAAAAAAAGTAATGTTGTCCGTTGATTAGAATTCCATGAAAGTCTTTGCATTAAAAAAAAAAAAAAATGGACGAGAGGATAAATTTTATATTATGTGGGTTTTTTTTTTTACCACAATTAGAAATAAATAAATAGGTAAAGGAATTTGTACAACAAGATTCTACCTTAGTAAGTAGAGGTATCGGTATTCAAATGCAGGTCATTCCAACACCAAAGCCAAAACTCTTGTTAGAAGCCCAAAAAAGGGCTGATTTATTATCCTTGGATTGTGTTGAGACGTTACTTATGGCCATTCTAAAGCTGCACACTAACACACACACCTAAACTGCTTTTTCATAAATGAAAACTACTGCCGACTAAGTGGGTTTTATTAAATGCTTCTGAGCTACTTTAAGGTTGCCACATGACTATGAATGTGTGTGGAAGGAGAAGAGAATGTTTCTGTACTATTCTGTATATTAAATAGTGATTCCAGACTGAATATTGTTCAAATACAGGGCCTTATGTTGAAATTTCCAGTCAAAATTTCAGAACTGGTACTGACATGAGAAAGTAATGAATATGTAAAAATATTTGTTTTTATCAAATTCTGGTTTTATTTACTCTAATGTTTTTCTGTTGACTTAAAAATTCTTTAATTCTATAGCAATTTCTCACAAAGATAATTATTTTCTCTAATTACAAAAAAAATTAGAGACATGAGTTTCAACACACTTATATAATGTGCTCATCTGCCAAACACTGACACACAATACAATGGGTATTTGCATAAATGGGTCTACCTGGGTTTGACTTGGGAGCTCACAACTAAATATTCTTAGTATGCCAAGTGTATAAAATATCCATATACCTTTAGAAATCAATTTACTCAAGAACATTAAGAAGCGGAATTTGGGGTTCCATTTGTTAAGCTGCAATCAAGTATAGAAAGCTGACCCTTGAACAACATGGGGGTTAGGGGCACCAACCCTCCACACCATCAAAAACCCAAGAATAACTTACAGTTGGCCCTCCATATCCCTGCTTCCACATCCAGGATTCAGCCAACCTCAAATCATGTAGAACTGTAGTATTTACTACTGAAAAAAACCGGTGTATAAGTGAATCCAGGCACTTCGAACCTGTGTTGTTCAAGGGTCAACTATACTAAAGGGAAGGAATGGGGAAAGCAGGGAAGGGGAGGGAAACATTCCTTTAAAAAAAATGTCAGGTAGGAATTCCCTGGCGGTCCAGTGGTTAGGACTCAGCACTTCCACTGCCAGGGCCAGGGTTCAATCCCTGTTTAGGAAAATAAAATCCCTTAAGCTGCACAGCACAACCAAAAAAAAAAAAGTCAGGTGGCAATTCTAGGGGGAAAGCGAATCATTTTTACCAATTTTTTTTTTTTTTCATATCAATAACTATCCAGTGATTCCCAGCAGAGGCACTGACATTTTGGGCAGAACAAGTCATAACTGAGGATAAATTCTTCTGCGGCTGGGACAATGAGATGTCCTTGGCCCACTACATAGCAGGAGGCACTCCAATTCCACTCATTTGTAACAAACAAAACCATCTCCCAAGATTTCCAAACACCCCGTGGAGGTGGCAGCACCCCCAGGTCCAGAACCCAGACAAGCTGTAACATCTTCCCCGTCTCAGTGTTTCACAGCCAACTGATGAGTGGGAAGCTGCTCCCATCCGTCAGGCTGGATGCCAAGGCTGTCACGCACAGCCAGGGTGCCCCACGTTTGGAGATAACCCTCTCTCTTACGGGGCCCATCAGCTGCAAATTCAGATTTCCACCGTCAGTTATTCTTAACACCAAACACTGGCATTCATTTGATTGACACCACAAAAACTCTAAGAGAAATGAACATTTAAAAAATGGAAAGACTTTCATTATTTCATGCATGCTTTTTACAGTCACAGTCTTCAAAAGTTACATGGCTTAGACCATCTTACTTTTTAATGTAACAGGTCATGATATACTGATTAGAAAGAAACCACTGGGAGTTCAGTTTTCAAAACAGAAGAGTTATACCAAGAATCCAAACCCCACATGTCAGAGCACAAAACGTTCAAGTTCAATGCCTCTGCATACTTAAGTTACCAGAGGACAGAAACAATGCAGAATTTATAAAAACTGATTTAGTATAAAATACAGAAGACAGAGTTAAGTTTGAAATACAGAACTGCAGAGTTTTATTTTCAACTATAATGAAAGAATGAAAGGAAAGAAACTTCAAAGCTAGGAATACTTAAACTTAATGAGAAAAGAAAATCTAGCATTTTTGGTGTTAAATTTTAAACAGTTATCAATCACAGAACTGCATCATCTTTTCACTATTTCTTTAAGCAAAGCCCAATAGGTCTGCCTGTTAATAATAAAAGTCATTGTATTTCTTGCTTTCAAAAGTATTTAATCACCACAAATTCTTTGGTAGAGTCTTTCCCAAGTTCTGACTAGAATCCTGTAAGTCTACAGAACTAGCTCACCAGGGAACACAGCACAACGCTAAATACCACAATCTATCACCAGCATTAACTGCTCCCAGCCCTAAGACTTTAATTGCGACAAGACTACAGCTCAGAGCCTGAAGCCTGGTAAAGTCCTCTTGCAGCAGGCAGGGACAAGGACCACATATTTTCATACATGCTGGTGCATATTACACACTGTTTGCTGCCCCAGTCACAAGCATGTCCAAGACAGGATTTCTAAACTAGTCGGTGAAAATTCTGCTCAATGCATTTTCATAGAATGAGCCCCGAATTATTTTAGACCCATCCATGAAGATTAAGTGACCAAAGCACCATCAGGTTTGCCAGTAGCTACAACCTTCTGACAAACTTTGGGAAACAGAAATCCAATAAAATTTTGTTATCACAACACTAGACTGTCAATTTCCAATTTATAAATGAACTATCACAGTCAAAACTGCAAAGTGAGTCAGTATTAGCGTTTATCATTACTGTTAAAGACAGATGTGCTTTTAAGAACCACTGGAATTTTTTCTTCCCTTACAGTACACTATTTCTGCAAAACACAAAGTGGATGATATATTTAAAACAGTAATATCAGTTTACAATGTCAAGTTACTGCATGGTCGAAAACTTGATTTCTATAGCAGGTCCTCAAGATAAAACTAAAATCCTCTGCTGCGGTAGGTCTACTTTCCAATTACTAGAAGTAAGCATATGAGAGATATAATTAGTTATGACACTAGGACAGGCATACATGTTTCAACACACACGCAGCTCAGAACAAAGTTTTTGGCATTATATGACAGAGGACTTAAACCAAAGACTCAAAGAGAGGTTATGCAGTGTGTGTGTGTGCATGTATGTATATGCCTTTTTTTTTAATTTAAAACTTGCCACACCAAATTATTTCTTTAAAATTATAAGCATATTTTGATTTGTTTAAACATCTCTTTAAAGATTTCTCAGGGAAAAAAAAACACCCTGCGGCTTTCATTGCGCCTACATTACAAATTAAGGAAGCTGACTTTATAAAATTCATTTGGTGAAAAAGAATCACCTTTCAAAGAAGGCTGAATTTTGGCTAAACACATTTAGAAAAGTCTGATAGTCCTAGTCTTGGATTTCTCAATCAGGGATGAAACACTAATTTCTAAAAATGGAATATACAAGGCAGTACAATTTAACTTTGACCATTAAACGTCTGTCCAAGATATACTGCCGAGACAGCCCCAAACCAGAATCTTTCAGCAGAGCTTTAAAAATTAAAACATGAAACTACTAGATAAGTACATTACTAAATTATGATCCACTTAGGATCATTTATTCCTTGATAAAGATAGAAAGATGAAAATTTCATAATTATATACCTAAGAATCTACAGAGCAGCATGTGAGAGCTGTATAAACAGTTGATTATAATAAAGTATGACTGCACTCAAATGAGGGGCAAATTTAAGAAAGTAAAGAAACAGATTACATACATACATAAAAAACTGAAATTCTGTAAGCTCCTACTGTGTTTGATCTCAAAGATTATAACATGAAATATTCCAAAACTTCCCTTTTCTAAGAAAGGGTCTTGGTTTAGGCCTGGATTCAGCCAAAGATTTTATTAAAAAGAAATTTATGATGCAGTAGTTTATAAAAACACAACAAAACTCAATCTCATGATATTCTGAGAAATATCGAATATTAATAAATGGTTCTTTTCTTTAGTTTCTTATCAAATATAAATTTCTTTTCCTGAGAATACTAATCCAAAAAACCTAGAAAGGTCCAATATCTCATGGTAAAGAGATGACACCAAAAAATGGAAGTAGGTTTCAAGTCTGACAGCTTCCATCTTCCAAGTCACGACTGCCCTCAATCTGCATATGGAATTCCATGGACAAAGTCAGGTGTAGGTATTGTGAATGGGTGTTGGAAAACACAGAGCTTTTAATTAAGTGCATTCTCAAGTATAATAAGCCACCCTGGAACAAGATAAAAAACATGGAGAACCCATCCAGCTAGACCTTACACTCCCAAAGGAATCATCATACATGACAGTGAATTATGACAAATCCCATCTTATGGGCCAAATGGTCCATGAAGACAGCACATGTGTTTCCTACAAAGATAGTATTAATGATGCACTCATGTTTTGGTCGAGCAGAGCTTTCCACCTTATAACAGGGCCTGCTAAGAGCCCTCTCTACCTTCACAGAACTATGTAAAAAGCTTTAGTAAACTACGTATGTATAAGTTCACTTTGGGTTTGGCTAAAAGAAAACACCCAACAGTTTACAGGTGTTTACTTCTAATACCAGTTGGTCTTAACTTTCTTTCAAATCAGAAAGTTCCAAAGTTTCAGAGAATTCTGGGGGAATCCAGAAACATCTAAAGTTAACTTTTCTGGAGTCAAACTTATTTCATTCCTTTTTATTTCTTGAATTCTCATTCCTAAAAATCTTCTACAAACTTCAAGATAGGGTGTGGGTGTGATTTCACAAAATAAACTGATTTTTCAAAACTGCTTTTAATATTTTTAACAATAAAATTATGCCAAGATCTATAAATTCCACGCAAAATTAGCGTTTTGTGCTGTGGAGAAGAGGTTGGAAGATGAATTGGAAGAAAGTTTAACAACACAGCATTTTCCGAGAAGGTATAACTAGTGCATTTCTCAACTGAGAACCAGAAAGTAATCATAAAGAAACTGATAAGTGTCACCTGAAACTACAACTTACGGGAATTCAAAAACAAATCTTAAAACATAAAAAACAAAATAAAATCATATTCCCCTTTAGCAACTACTCTTTCCTTTGACTTCTGTCATCTGTCAGTATAGACAAGACTGCCTCAGAAACAGTTTATGTGCACAAATTTGTACTTCACTTGCTTTCTCATTTCTCATGTCCCGAGTATTTATTTATGCCCCACATATACAGATTTACTGAAACTAAGACAAAGTATACAATATAAGCTATGTGACAATCGTTCTAATTTCTAGCCAAAGAGCGCTACATAAAACCATTTTAATATCATGGAGCACTTATGCAGTCTCACATCTTAGGTAAAATTTTCCTTGATCGTCTCTGCCTTCAGAGGCCTCCTCAGGCCACAACCTATAATACTTTTACTCAGATTTCACAAGATCTACACTGAAGTACAATCTATCAGATACTTGCCACGTGCAGCCCAGTTGCATAAGACTACAAAATACTAACACAATTTGATGGTTAGAAAAATGTTTGTAAGCATGCATGTATGAATCTATATATGCAAAAAATCTCCCACCGGTTCTCCTAGAACCAAATGAGTTTCTATGGATATTAATAGGAAGTTCCATTATTGGTGGGGAAAAATAGTCAATATGTCTGAGTTGTCACCTCAGGACACTGCACTCATTCCAACAACACTACTATTGTTCAAAATGTTTCTGGAATTTTTCCTTTGTGACTATTTCCAGAGCCAATTCATAAGTTATATGAGAAAAATCAACTGTGCCAATTTTCTTCTTACCAAAAATAGAATTATTTGGCTTTATCACCCACCATGTTCATCAGGCTTAACTTCTAGACAATTCAGAAAACCAAAACTTTTG
This sequence comes from Balaenoptera borealis, assembly GCF_965194805.1. NCBI lineage: Eukaryota > Metazoa > Chordata > Mammalia > Artiodactyla > Balaenopteridae > Balaenoptera > Balaenoptera borealis. The sequence continues at coordinate 56,671,271 of NC_138865.1, read as the reverse complement.
TCACAGAAAATTTGCTGGCACTGAAGATAATTAAAAGAATTAGATACAGGCTGTCCAAACCCAACGCCAAATGATGAGCTCCAAAACATTTTAAGCTAACATCAGTGTATGACCTTCTAGGGTGACTATTTTATACAGAATAATACTTACTTGTATCTACTTATGTTTGGTTTTCAAGTTTCCTTAGCACATTTATTAGTATATTAATTACTTTAATGTTTCACTCAAGTTTATGAATCTTATCAAATTTTTATTAACAAGTTCTTCGAATGTTATAAAACTTCCTTTAACTTGAGAAGGTACTAAAATGAATACCTAACTAGGTTTCCTTCCGAATTCTAAGTTTATCATTTATTTATTTCCCCATAGTGTCTTCAAAATTGCATATATTGTAATTACAAAATGGAACTGTAAAACTTAAAATGGTGAATTGTATGGTATGTGAATTATATCTCAATAAAGCTGTTTAAAAAAAAACTGAAGTCACCAAAATACCCAGTTAAGCTTCATTAAAAGGCCTAAATTACTAAAACTGACATAAAAGAATTATTCAAAAATCAACCAAAAACACAGATCACCCCAAACAGACCAATCAGGTAGCAAGCAAACTTGAATCATCACTTAAAATGGCTCAACATACCTCCTCATATGGGTTAGTGCAGGTACAAAGGGCCCCATTACAGGAGCAATTTAACTCAAGATACCTGAAAATTCTACCAGAAGTTGAATATTAAGGACTATCTATCAGTACACACGTGTGTGCTGAATTACATAAATAATATCTCACTCCCAACCCAATATTAGATCTGTACAATTTTCTGAATAATGGGAAAGACTTTACACATTCTCACGAGTGGTATCACCACCTTATTACTCAAATGCACATCTGTGAAAAGCCTGATTACGGAGATATATTTTGCTTTAAACAAAGTTAACCATCGTGGTCCAGATCATGCTCAATCCATAGCGTCAAATTTGATTGCACAATGTATCTCTTATACATGTACTATAAGATACCATGCACACTACAAAACACAAATATAAAAATAGGAGAATGAGATAAATCGAATTTCATTTTCCCCAGATCTTATAGGATGACTTTTGCATACCTCTTGGGGTGTTTACATCTACTCTGGAAACCACTACTCCAATAAGCAGTTCAGATAATTGCAACAGCAAATACCATAAATAACCCTCCAAGTAATAACTAAGATCCGATAAAAACTGATAAAAAAAAATCTGTTAATGATTACAAGGAAAATCACATGCAGGTATATTCATTCACTCAATAAACATCTGCTGAGTGTTTCCCATACCAGGCACTGCTACAAGCAGCAGAAATTCAGAAATTAACAAGACAGGCAAAGGTCCCTGTTCTTATGGAGTTTGGCATCCTGGCAGGAAGGTGGACGACAAATAATAAACTACATATAAGTAAACAAATTAAGTATCTTTTCTAGTGGTGATAAATGCCATGAAGAAAAGAAGCAGGGATAGAGGTCAGAGAAACATACAGGGTGGAAAGACAGCTGGGGGACGAAAGCTATCAGTAAGTTCTCTTTGAAGGGATAACATTTTCGAGGAGACATGAATGAAATAAGGGAGCAAGCCATGCAAAAATCTGGAAGAAGAGCATTCCAGGCAGAGGAAAACTGCATACAAAGGCCTAAGGAAGGTAGGAATTTGGCATACTCAGTGAACAGCAAGAAGGTCAGCATTATGGGAGCAGAGTGAGCGGTGGTAGGAAATGACTTTGGAGCACTGGGCAAGGATTACATCTTACATGTCCTTTTCAGTCACGGCAGGAGTTCGGATTTCACTGCAGGTGTGGTAAGAGGAAAGAAGACACTGGAAGGTTTTGTGATAGGGAAGTGATTTCTCCGTAAAGGGTCCTCTGGGTGTAGTGGGCAGGACAGAGGCAGGAATGGAAGCACCGGGCCAAATAGAAGCTACTGCAGTATTCCAGGTAAAGGGTGGTAGGGCTTTGACCAGGGTGATGGTGAATGGGTGGAAGTCAGGAGACAGATCTAACAGGACTTGCCCAGTAGATGAGGGGCACAAGAGGAGGAGACCCTGAAAGATCCTGAGGAAAAACGTGGTGAGCAAGGAGGTTGGGGAGTCACATAAACATTAAGTCTCACGGCACTCATTTTAACTGGCCCTTTGTTTTTCAATGTATTTTTCTAACCATATTTTTATCAGTGTTCAACATTTCCTGTGCAATTTTTCCATTCTCTCCATCACCACCCTCACTTAATTTTTGGTTCTGACACCTTTTCAAATTTAAAATTTGGAATACATTAAACCCTATAGGTTTAAATAATAAAATTCTCACACTACACAACCGTACCACAACTGCTCTGAAACTTACAGACTGCAGACTGAAATAGGGACGCAAGGATGAAAGCTGGACTAGATCTAAGGAAATCACAGCCAACAGGAGGCTCCCCTGTCCACCAACATCTATCCTTCAGGCTCAGTGGATGTTCAGTGCCTTATCCTCCTACCTTCTCTTCCCCTAACAAATGCTTCTCTGTAGTCAAAATCTAATTGATATTAAAGTGTTCTAAAGGGAACAAAAGACTAAAGTAAAAAAAAAAAAAAGAAACTAACTGGGAAGTTGCTGGAATCAACCAATGTGAAGTCAAAGGTACAGATTTAACTTTTTGGTCCTTTTTGGCACCCATGAAATAGTAAAGAGATGTTGAACATCACACAATGTGAAACACTGAGAATCTTTAAAATCTAATCTTGGCTCTAACTGTATAATGGAAAAGAGAATCCCAAAGTAATCAAGGAACTTTTCTATCACACAGAAAATAGATGCAGAGATTAAACACACACACACATGCACACACACACCCTTACTGACTTCTCAACTGCAGTGTATTCCACCTATATATAAGGACAATCTCAAATCATGATATTTCTCTACAAGGTATTATTAAACAATAGAAACTTTCTCTAAAAGGTATTTAACTGGTCTTAAGCTTTATTATTTTAAAAAACAACAACATACATCTTTTTCTCCTCCTGGAAACTGCAGCCTTATTCTGTGGCTTCCCACCATTCTCACCTACCCATATACAAAACACATTACATGTAAGGTAGTAGCATGAAGTATCTCCCAAGAAATTTAAAATGAATGAAATGGGACTGCCATCTGCATTAGATCCATAAAAAACCAAACAGATGCAAAGTCACCTTAACAAGTAGCTCCCAGGACAGTTGCCTAATATCTGCTTGAGAATATTAACATATCCAGAGAAAAAAGAATTTATCAGTCAGAAGGTGAATGGGAAGCAGAAAAAAGCAACAGGGGTCAATTTTGTCAATGCTCTTCCAAGCACAGTCCAGGAGTGAGGAGTCTGAAGGGTGCATTGTAAACAGAGGCCAATGGAAAGGTTTTCTCTACAGAGGGAGGAGGCCCTTACACCCTCCACCTCCATCCCTAATAATCTCTGATCAAATTCCAAGTTCATAAAGCAATGAGCAATATTTGGATTATGATTTGACTCCCTACTTAAATTTCCCTGCAAAGGAGAGAATGTGCTAAGCATGCCGATAGGCGTAGTACGGAAGTATTTCACCTAAAAAGGTATGTAGGTACACACATGTTCACATGGCGTGTGTGCAGGCATGCACATGTGGGTATGTAATCTCCACCCCTCAGTCAGTGAACAGCTGAATGAGTCCATGAAGGACTGATCTCTTTTAAGCGTGTATTGACAAAATTAGATTTCTAAACATACAAAGACCAGTGGAGTCCCCTGGACCATGGTTATTCTTTCAAGATAATGAATACCCTCCTGCCAATGAACTTTGTGCTCCTTCATATTAGGGTTAGAACTTCTACCTCATCTGTTAGACATACGGTGCCGAACAGAGTGTCATGTGTATCACAGAAATGCAATCGCCTGTTTAATTACAATCTAAAATACTGAAAAGTTGTGTTATGCTGTGGAAAATAATGACAACCACAACTCCCATGCCTATGTGAAATGTACCACTTGAACATAAAAACCTGATCATTTTCAAAAGCATCTTTTACTTTTACCAAATCAGTATACTATTGTCTAATGTTTCATGCAAATCTACAGCAAGTTATTCTACATATAGTAACAAACAGTTACCTGCTGGCTGTTAACAGATTACTTTGGCATATCTGTATTTCAGAAACACAGTTTGACAATATTAATGAAATATTCAATGATACACTCAATATTCATCCATGCCATCCATAACATATACCTATGACTACAAAAAATATTGTACCAGGCATTACTGCAGTATGAAAATGCACATATGTGTCAAACCCTTCCCCCTCACACACCCAAAAACAAAATTTCAGTGAACTATATTATTCTGATTTCTCCCTCTCCCATAAGGAAGTTGCAGACTATCAGTTTGTCACTGATGCTTCTACCTACACACACGCACACACATTTCATTAGATCTAATTATCACAGTCCTCTGTACACAGAAATGTCATGTCAGTGACTGGTTGCTGTTTATGGACATAAGCGAAGCTGCAAAGACCAATGGACACACATAAATCCTTTATGTGAAAATATTTTTTGCAAAGGACTTACAGGGTAAAAAATATGGCTTAACACGTGGCAGAATTTCTGAGTTTAAAAAATATTTATCTACTTTTTCATATTATTCAGAGTTAATGTACTCTGAAGTGAAATTAATGTTTTAGTCTATCAAAAACCAATATGAACAAATATTATGCTTTGTTTCCTATCACCATTTTGAATGAGAGGAAACTGAACTATCATATTGTACTTCCAGAAGCTTACCTGTTAGTGTACAGACGTGTTAGCAGAAAAAAACTTCCCTAATCCACTAGAGTAAAGTGTGTATTACAGGTAGATTAAATACCATAGGACAGAGAAATGAATGGGCTTTCTTTGTATGGCTGTATTTTTCCAGGTAATTACATACTTTATGTCCTTAAACCATGAAAGGTACCATAACAGTACACATGATTTTGTCATTCCATATATATAAAACAAGATACATATGAGCACGTCATAACATGTGAAACAGAAAAGTAGCATTGATTTATTGCTCAACATTAATAAAAACTGTGTCATTTGTTATAATGAAATTTATTATAACCAAAAATCAAGTGTATGGTAAATATAAGATTTTCTACCATACAATTTTTATAAATGACTGTAAATCCTCTCTAGAATTTTCACCAGGAGAAAAGTAATTGTATGTCATAAGATACAATTTAAAATTGGCTAATTACTATTTATGTAACTTAGGTAAACATTGATGAGGGGGGGAAAAATACATACTCTCCACATATATATTTGATCAGTTCACCATCTAATTAATAGTTGATACTGAATGAATAATGAAAGTTTTGTCCAAACTAACTGGCAAAAGGCCAAAACCAGACAATGTAGCTAAGCAAGAACTGCTCATCAGAATACTAGGAAAGCAACAATTACTTTAGATGGAGATAAATATAGTTGTTTCTTAGCATGAATAAAGAAAAATTAGAACTTTAAAAGGGAACAAACTTTTTTTTAATTCATCAATGATACAGCATAGCTGCCCCCAAATTACGTTATCTTTCATTTGCTCTCAAGCTTCTCTAACTCAACGATGAGGTATATTAATTACAAAATTTGTCAGGTAAACTTTAAAATAAGCTCATGTCTCCAAATGTGCCATGCCAGATTTGAACATGGTATTTATTTAAAACGTAACTGGACCAGTTAGTTTGGGTTTGAGATCATACAGTAATTTTTAGTTTTAATCACTGGTGGTGTTTTTTAGTTACAATGGAATATCTAGGAAGACAAATTTTCTCAATAATGTTTTTTTTCCTTTCCTTTTGAGCTATTTATGAAACTAAAAACAATTATTTCTAGGTACTTAATTCCACCCTCCAGGGTATGAAGTGTATCTCTTATATAGAACACCTAGAATGCTTTTAAACTCAATGATAATTAAGAAACATCAAAGCAAAACCAGGGTGTTACACAGGGAGCTAAGAGCCATCATCTTTTGGCTACCAAATGACATATTTCTTGTCCCCTGGAGTATCACCAAGAGTTTTTTACCCGAACGATAGATGTATTTTCCTAACATAGCCTTTACGCTTCTTCTGAGTTTTAAAAGTAAACTGCTAAGGGCAACAGAAGAAAGAATAGACAGATAAGACTACATCAAACTTAAAAACTTCTGTACAGCAAAGAAAGTAATCAACAGAGTGAAAAAGCAACCTACTGAATGGGAGAAAATATTTGCAAACCGTATTTCTGATAAGGAGTTAATATCAAGAATATATAAAGAACTCCTACATTTCAACAACCAAAAATCAAATAATCCAATAAAAATGGGCAAAGGACTTGAACAGCCATTTCTCCAAAGAAGATATACAAATGGCCAACAAGCATATAAAATGATGCTCAACATCATTAATCATTGGTAACTTCAAATCAAAACAATGAGATATAACCTCTCATGTGTTAGTAAGGTCACTATTTAAAAAAAAAAATCAAAAACATAAAGTAACAAGCATTGACAAGGATGTGGAGAAATTGAAACCCTTGTGCATTGTTGGTAGGAATGTAAAATGGGGCAGCAGCCACAGAAATCAGAAAGGAGGTTCCTCAAAAAATTAAAAATAGAACTACTATATAATCCAGCAACTCCATTTCTGGATATATATCCAAAAGAATTGAAAGCAGAATCTTGCAGAGTTATTTGCACACCCATGTTCACTGCAGCATCATTCACAATCACCAAGAAGTGGACTCAATCTAAATGTCCATCTAAGGATGAATGGGTAAAGAAAATGTGGTATATACATACAATGAAATATTATTCAGCCTTTAAAAAAAAGGAAATCCTGTCATGTGCTACAACGTGGATTAACCTCGAGGACATTATGCTAAGTGAAATAAGCCAGTCACAGAAGGATATATACCACATGATTCCATTTATATGAAGTATTTAAAGTAGTCAAATTCTTAGAAAGTGGAATGGTTGTTGCCAGCATCTATGGGGAGGGGAAAAGGGGAGTTGTTGTTCAATAGGCATAGATGTAAGTTTCCATTTTGCAAGATGAAAAAGTTCTAACAATCTGTTGCACAGAAAGATGCAGCTAACACTACTATACTGTATATTTAAAATGATTAAGTTATTAAATTTTATGTGATATTTTTATCACAATAAAAATAAACTGCAAAAGAACCAAGAACAGCTAAAATAATCTTGAAAAAGAGGAACAAAGTTGGAAGACACACACTTCTCAGTTGCAAACAATGCAAAGCTACAGTAATCAAGACTGTGGTATTTGCACAGGGATAGACATACAGATCAGTGGAACTAAGTGGAGAGTTCAGGGGGAAAAAACCCTTACATCTATGGTCAAATGATTTTCCCAAAAGGTACTATGATAATTCAAAGGGGCAAAGAACTGTTAACCAATGATGCTGGGAACAACTGAACACCCTCATTCAAAAGAATGAAGCTGGACCCCTACTTCATATTATACACAAAAGTTAGCCCAAATGAATCAAGAACTTAAACGTAAGAGTTCAAACTATAAGGCTCTTAGAGTAAATTTTCATGAGCGTGGGTTAGACAATGATTGCTTAGCACACCAAAAGTACAAACAACAAAAGAAAAAATAAATTGGATTTTGTCAAAATTTAAAGCTTCTGTGCTTCAAAGGACACCATCAAAAAAATAAGACAACCCACAGAATGGGAGAAAATATTTTCAAATCTTGTATCTAATAAAGACTTGTGTCCAGAATACATAAAGAGCTTACAACTCAACAATAAAAAGACAACCTAAATGAAAAAAGGGTAAAGGATTTAACAGACATTTCTGCTAAACAGAGAAGATATACAAATGGCCAATAAGCAATATGAAATGATGCTCAACATCACTAATCATCAGGGAAATTCAAATCAAAATCACTTTACACCCACTAGGATTGTTAAAATTAAAAGACAGATAGAAACAAGTTCGGAGAGGATGTGGAGAGATTAGGAAACTTATACACTGTTAGTGGGAATGTAAAACGTGCAGCTGCTTTGGAAAACGATTTGGCAGTTCCTCAAAAGGTGAAAGGTAGGGACTTCCCTGGTGGCTCAGTGGTTAAGAATCCGCCTGCCAATACAGGGGACACAGGTTCGAGCCCTGGTCCGGGAAGATTCCACGTGCCACGGAGCAACTAAGCCCATGCGCCACATCTACTCAGCCCACGTGCTGCAACTACTGAAGCTCGTGCACCTAGAGCCCATGGTCCACAACAAGAGAAGCCACAGCAATGAGAAGCCCACACACCGCAACAAAGACCCAATGCAGCCAAAAATAAATTTATTAAAAAAAAAAAAAGTGAAAGATAGAGTTGCCACATGACTTAGCGATTCCACCCCTAGGTATATCCCTAACAAAAATGAAAACAGAACACAGGCACACAAATGTTCACGGCAGCATTACTGGTAATAACAAAAAAGTGAACACTACTCAAATGTCAATCATTGGATGAATGAATAAATAAAATGTGCTACAGCCATACAATGGAATGTTATTAATTGTACTTTTTAAGCATATGAATTGTACAGTATGTGAATTATATCTCAATATAGCTATTAAAATGGTAAACAGCTCTGATTATATAGTCTTATCACATAAAATATAAAGTGCTCCCACTGGAAAGAAATATAGAAATTACAAAACTCACTTGTTTTACCAAAGATGAAATGGAGGCTCTCAGACCTAGGTAGACTAGAATGGGACCTGCCTCTAAACCCAGTCCCCGGGCTGTTCTCACTCTGGAGTGGACAGTGGTGCAACTGCTTTCCAAGGCGTGGTCAGCCAGCTGAGATACTGACTGCATGAAGAATAGGTGCAGAATTCCTTTAGAGAGTAGCTCCTGACATGCATTCCTTTTCTTTAACTACCACATGGCTTTTTGGGGGGAAGGTAAAATTACAGCCTCAAATGTCCCTCCTTCCTCTTCTACTTCTGCCAACACAAACCATAATGAATGGGAACGGGAATATTAGAAGGGGCAATGTTAACACACCCCTGCCTTGTCCGTGGGAAGGCCACCAGGTCACCTGAGATGATCAAAATACATTCATCTTACTATCTGCACAGAACTTCCATCCAATGGTCAAGAGACTGGGACATGGCCCTGGGCTGGCTGGGCACTTAGCTGTCAATTACTGAATGAATATGTATTTCCCTGCAGAGTATCATCCCACCTGAAGAAAGGAATGTGGAAATAGCTCATCTCTCCTCCATGAAACAAAGATAACTTGGCCCACAAGACGCCATGAAAAGCTTAGCAGAGAAAGTTTCAAATACAACTGTGAAAAAGTTAGCCTTGGCTAAAGAAGGTAAGGTCAAGTAAAACTTAAAAATCACTTTATAAGGATTCAGTAATAAATCATTCATATATTTGCAAAGCTACTGGGGAGCCCCAAAAAAGTTTGGTAAACTGACAAAAATTATTTAAATTAGAAAGACAAAAATATTCTAGTCGCCCCTAGCAACAAAGATTTTCCTAATTTAAAAAAATATATGAACTTGTGGGTAAAGTGAGATGCAGGTATTATAATTTACCATTTTCTATTCAAATGTGTTGAGAATTCTTAAAAAGTAATCTGATGAATCTTAAGATGTTGAGTAATATTTTCCAATCCAAAGTCTGCAAATATTGGTCTTTATTATGATTTGCAAATAATCCAATGATCATCTTTTTCTTCCTTTACACTGAGGCAACAAGGCAACTGCATTTTTAAGGAATCAAGGGATAATACAGAAGATGCTAGAGGGAAATCAAAAGGGGAAAATAGTAACATAGGAAAATAAATAGGCTACATTATTTTACATAGATTTTAAAATACATATATGACATCTATGAAATATCTCTTAAATTCTTTTCTAGATATGGAAGAATTAACAAACTGCTAATAGATCCATTTACATAGATGATTCAGTCAGTATAAAAAATAGTTATAATACACTGAATAGTCACCAGAAACATCACTCGGGTCCTCTGAAAGATTAAAAAATGAAAATAAGACTCTTCCTTGCTGTCCAACTTATTCAATTCTCCCCTCAAATGAAGTTTAGCTGAAAACAATGCGACTGACTTAAGCTCCGCACAGGCAAATCTTGGCAGCCCTCAACTCTGTCTATCTCCTTGGCCTGTTAAGCAAAATTCCTTCACAAACTGTTGGTCTCTGCAATAACTCCTACAGAGCTCATTACTGCCAGCATCGGCCTATCCCCCGTGTTGTGCATTTATCCCCGGGATGCATATCAACATGTGGCACATGTCCTTGACGTGCACAGAAGGGCTGCACCCCAGGACAGCAGCATGCACGACAATAGTGTCGACTCTCACTTCTCTATGGTTGCTGGGATGTAACCGAGAAATCTAATAACTGTGACAGTGGAGCCTTTCGGTTTTTCCTTGCCTTTCCAGACAGTGAAGCTGCACAGACACTAATGAAAGGTTAAATGAATAGGAATGGTTGACAAGAGGTACAATGAAGAAGGAGCTTGGTAATCCAGACACTGAGCAGAGATCCTTGGCTCAAGCAGAGAAAGGACAGCACATCGTCGAGTCACAATATTTAAAACAGCTTGCTATACACAGAGGCTTTTGTGTCTGGGTACACGTCTGGCTTTGGACTAAAAAAAAAAAAAAAAGACACTGAAAAGGAATTTCAGCATGGGGCACTTTGGCAAATGTAAGGTCATAATAAGAGAAAAATGTTTTGTGTGGGTTCTTACATCTTTGTACTGAACACAAAAAAGCAGAGACTATGAACTCGTGAACCACAAGCTCCAAGACAATACTGTACATTTTGACAACTATTAAATACTGTATCTAGAGGGGTGGCTTGATGCGATTCCCACTGGTAAGATATACATGCAGTGACTCATTTAGCAGCTCTACATTCTGCCTTCCTTGAGGAAGAATTCCTGAATGCTCATCTTAGAGTTCTATAGTCAAGGTCTAGTCTTCAAGTGATTTGTTACGAATACTACCACCAAAACTCTCAAACCATCTTCCACTCACTGCAAAACTTCCCAGCAGCTTCCTGTAAGGAAACTGAATTTATCACCCTAGCAATGTGTAAAGTACAAGGCAAACTTTTTTGTAATTTCAAGTGACTGCAGTAGTGAAACATCCTCGGCTAGAATTCTTAATTATGGAATTAACTTTTTTTCAGTTCCCCACTCACTATACCTTAAGGGAAGGTTATATTCCTTGGGGAACTGATTTTAAATTATCATAACAAGGCTATTCAAATCACCAAGAAAAAAGTGCTCCAGAATGTCAAGGGAAAAATAAAGCAAAAGGAAAAAAAACTGACATTGTTAGATACAGATTTTTTTAAAGGAAAAAAATGTATGACTCTGCTATGGCCAAACATTAAAAAATGATATATCTGTAAAACTGTTCCTATGCATAAGCACAAGTTAGAATATAGTTTCACAATAAATGGTAAAATCGTACTGAGAACATGCTTTAAAACAAGGGAGCCTCTTTGAACAGCCAAATTAAATTATAGCTGAACTCTTGCTTGTACTGAGGGTTCTAATAAGCCACAAATAAAGACTTTTATTGGCTAGCAACATAATGAGAGCTACTGTGCAGAAGATTAAAAAAAGACCAATCTGGGTAGTTTATCTCACCGATTGTATCATTTACTTAAATGGTAAATAAGTTTGTCCAAAGTAATGCTATTAAAAACTAGCATATAAATATTAAAGCGCAATTATGATCAATGACCATTTAAAGTAAACATCACAGATTTTAGTGATAAACAAATGTGAAATTAAACAAATATTGAAGTTAATACCACTTAAGTTCTATTTCTTTAAATTTAACTAATTTATTGATCCCTAATACACTGGCTTTATAAATGGTTTACTATTTATGCTTATATCATGAAGTATTTATCTTAAAGGAGTTTTCTCTCCAGAGTACGGCAGTTATGCGTATAACTACTTCAAAAAAAAGGAGGTTGCCCTGAGTGAACAGAAAGAAGGTACCCCCCTCCTCAGTGATTTGGTAGGAAGTTCCTTTTAACAGAACTTTGAAGGTTGGCCTCTTTAACAGACCTCCATCAGTTGACAAAGCTACAAACAGTACTTAGCAAACCAAAACAGATTTAAAATGTATCGGGGTGCATTTTGCTTGATCCTCAGATCATCTGAAAGGTAGAACCCTAGAAATCTTAGCTGACTATTTGACTGTTCTTGGAGACAGTTCTGCTGCTTCCATCACAGCTAAAAAAAAAAAAAAAAAAAAAGAAACTACAATAGCACCTCTAAGCCTAAACACTAAGCCAGTACTCATTATCTCTTTTTCTGCAACATTCTGATTGCTAGAGTGATTTTTAAAAAAAAAAAAAAACCTTAAGTATATCTAATAAAATCATGAGGCTCCCTCTAGCTCTTGAGAGAGGAGTTTACTAACCAATGATCCAATGATCCTATGTAATTCCCATCCAACAGGAAAGATTTGAGGAGGCTGCCTCCCTTCCACAGAAATGTTTTTCAACTGTTTCTTGTAAGGATGTAGATGGTAAATGAGACCAGCTGCAGAGGAATTCAGAAAGCACTGCTCCTCAAGTCCGCAATGAGTTAAGAATCTATTAACTGCTTCCAACCTAAGCCTTAGATACAAAATTCTATAGTGAAACTTTAACCTGTTTAAACTATATATACACTCCCAACTTAGATTTACCCACTTGCTAAAACGAAATTTAATCAAAAAATAAGGACATGCATGAATGAGTATCTATCTACAGAAGTTGTTACTTGTAATCCAGTCTCAGTTCTAAAAACCTACATATAAATTCAGGATCTTGAAATTTTTTAAAAACATTTTATTAACAGTGTATCTGTGGCTTTTATATAAAAGAGGCTGATGGTAATTTGTAGAAAACATGTCCATGTACCATAATATTTATATACAACACTGTTAATAACTTTTATTGTTTAATCTTTTCTGCTATTCAGCCCTAGATATTTTGGGATTGTCATTATTCAGAAGACTATAAATACAGTCCAAGTATGCCATTGATATTTAGTCTACTTTACAATAGCCATAAAAGACACACAGTCAACTGGCAAATCATTTCAAACAAGTGAAAATGAAAAAATGCTAAATCGAACTCCTCCTACTCATTAGGACCACCTTTCAAATACTCAAGGAACATTTAAAATTGTCTGGAACCTTAACTCTAAAATTAAAAATAAAGGGAACCACTACCTTCAAGTCAACACCTATTGGGGGCTCCCTTAATATAAGAAATATTCCCAGGAACAACAACAAAAAGGAAAGCTCCCCCCACCCCCACCCCCGCCCCTTTTTGAGCCAGTGTCCAATTTCTTCTTTTCTGAACAGCTGTATTATCCAACTTAAGTTGCTCTGCTAATTTCGGTCCCACAAGGACTAACTTGGAAGGCAAAAAAATACAAGAAAAGATCAATTTGCTGGGAAAGATCAAATGAGAAAACTGTGGGGACAGCACCAGGTCAGTGTGTGGAGAACTAAGCAGACCTGTTCTTCATTAACTGTGGCTCTCTGGGGATGTCACACACTACCTGTCCGTGGGCTTTATTGAACTGCCTAACCCGCCTCTCTGTTCCATTCTTCTGGGCTCAAGTGAATCATATCCTGCTGCTGACAAGTTAGCAGGGGACTGCGGCTGCAACATGAAAGTACTTTTCTTTCTTGTCTAAATCAGGCAGATTTTTGAAAAGACGACACAGCATTGACTCGTGACATGGCAAGATGAAACGAGAGGTCTGGGCCGGTCTTGGAGCTGTGCAGATAAAAGTAATCAAATGACACTCCTGGAATGCAAATTGGCATTCTTGACTGCAGCAATTGCACAACCATGAAACATCCCTGACAGCAAGCAAGATTAGGACAAAATGTTATGTAAAGCACTGAACTCAAAAACTCTCACTTGAAAATTCAAACTGTAACACTTACATTTTAATATAGCAATAGTCAGCTCCGCTTTTGTCTGCTGCTTTTTGTAATCACATATCCCTGCCTGACAGATATCTTACATTTCAGGGGGAAGAAAAACGTCAGGTATTGGGAAGGTACGACTGCTATTAATATTTTCTTCCTATTTATTTTTTAAAATCACGTGAGGTTGGTTCTTTTTCAAAGCCTTGCATGCAAACAACAGCGAACTTAATATTCTCAAGGACAGTTTGAGACTTTCCTCACAAGATACTCAAACCGAGTTCACGTTCAGCCTCAGTATTACTTCCCTCAGGTGAAGACACTCCTGTACGTTGGTAAAGTGATTAGCAATCTGGATTTTACTACTCTCCAGGAACAGAAAGAGCAGCTCCAACTAAGAACTTCTTTAAGGCTGAAGAGTTTAAATAAAGCAGCGATAAATATAACACAGAACACAGATACCCTATGAAAGTTCACAAGGGATTTTTTTGGGTGACTCCAAAGGGTCAATCAAGCAAGTTCTATTAACTTGCACAGGGTCTCACTACTCTTGAGTATGTCCTCAAGTCAGACACACTACACAGGAATAAATTCCACCACTTAAATAATGTATGTGTGTGCACAGTAACATCTGAAACTGCAGAATACAAAGCAGTGGGTGACAAATGTGCTTAACCACTGTTCAAAGTGATTAGTATTTGGGAATAGATGTGTAGACAAATAGTATATAGGCGAGGGGGGAAGGGAAGGAAAATAATACCTACAACCGGCTTTTACAGTGTTCTTGTGTAAAATGCGGCTATAAGAAAAACCCTCAAGTGCTAAACAGATATATTTAATATTTTGTTTTGACGCCTCCACTTAAATACAGATTCCAACCATTGCAACTGTCCACGAAGTACATAAGAAATAATAAAACAGGCCACTTTCTGCCACTTTAATCCTGGGTACACAGGATTATTTCATGATGTCTTTTGTACATCAGTTTTACAACAGCTTGACTCTAGGGTAAATGCGAACCACCGTAAATCGCACACTGCTTTCAAAACCACTTTAATTTCTGTCAGCTTTACTGTAACCTCAGTCCTGGGCTCACGTTTTTTTTTTTTGTTTTTTTTTTTTGGTGCCTGCATTTGACAGTCGCATCCCCTACACTCCAGTCGTGACTTTGATCACTGAAACGAGATGTCACATTAGGAGGAAGGGAAGAGAGAGAAAAAAAATGCCAACCCACTATCTCCCTTTTTCTTACATAGTCCATCTACATGCGGAACGCAGTATATCAGAACCCCAAGAGGGGGTAACAATAGCAGCAAAGGGTGGGAGCAAACTAAAAGGAAGGGAGTGGTCCAGCCCCATTTCTAACAAATCACTTCCCCGAAAGCGGACAGAGCGCTCAGCAGCCGGCGAGCTAATTGCCAGCTGCCTCGCTGCAGAGAAGCTGCTTCGGGTAGAGGGGCTGTGCTGGAATCTCGCTTCGCAACGCCTTCCCATCTTCTCCACCACTTGCACTTGGAACTTTTTTTTTTTTTTTTTTAAATCTCAGCCTCACTTTACAGAGAATTTCACCCAGGTTTAGGTGGGGTATTTTTTCTTTTTTTTTTTTTTTATCCTGCCCTCTCCCCGGGCCCCAAATGCCACCCTCCAGTCCATGTGTAAGTAACACAAATCGGCTCCTGTCGAACTCCACCTCAAAATCTCTCTCTTTCTTTAGGGTTGATTTTACTGCCCTGCGTTTTACACATTCTTCAGAAAACCTCCAGGAGCACTTCCTACATCTTCTTCATTTACAAAGGGAGGGTTCCCCAACGGGAGGGCGAGGAGGGGAAAATCAGAGGTGCCGGGGACCGGGCGGCGGTGTCCTCCCCGCGCGGCACACCAGCGCGCCCAGGCGCCCACGCCCAGCCGCCGGCCCCGCACTCGCGGGCAAGTTTTAAAAGTTACCGTGGGTCCAAACGGCGTTCCTCTCCGCCCCGAGCTCCTTCCAGCGCTCCATCAGCCCCCGCCTGCCTCCCGGCCCGTCCCAACTCCCTGGAGCCGCCTGCCCGCTTACCGCTCACCTTGCCCCGCCGGCCGCGAGAGGGGCAACCTTCCCGAGACCCCCTCGCCCGCGCGCACACCCGCCCTCCCACCTGGAGCTCTCCTCCGCCACTCGGGCCAAGTTGAGGGGCGAATTCGGGAGCGGGACCGGGGTGGACTGGGGCTCTCCTTTCCTGCCCGCCCTCCCCAGCGCCCCCCTCCACCTCCCGCCGCTGGACTGGAGGAAAACACGGCCCCCGGGCGGCCCCCGAGGCGCGCCGACGCGGGACTCCTTTCTTCCGAAGTCTAGAATAAAAAGGAAAGGAGGGTGGAAACTTCTTACCATCTCGGCATGCTGGTTGTCAAGTGCAGCCCCCGCCTCTTGGTCTCCTCTTAGCGGCCGCGCCTGGACCAGCCCCTCCGCCGCCTCACGCTCCTTCAGTCTCGGCCTTTCTTTCCCTCCCCCTCCCGATTTCCTCCGGGCAGCCGCTCTCGCCGCCTCCGCCTCTCCCCGCCCGCCCGCGAGCGCCCTCGCCGCGGCCCCTCTGCGCTCAGGTGACTGATTTACACCCGCGTGCAGGGTCGCCTTCGCTCCCCAAGTCGGAGCCTGCTGAGTTCCCCCGGTTCCTCGGCACAAAAAAAAAAAAGGAACGGACTGTCCCGGGAGGGGGCTGCTGGGGGGCGGGGTAGGGGGGGGAACCGGCGGGCGAGGTGACCTCGGGCGGATTTGCAAGCCGCACAAGTTTCTCCTCTCTCTCTCTCCAAAACTGTCGCGACTACAATGTTGTTTCCCTTTTGCAAAATAAAAGTAGGTTGGTTTGGTTGGTTGTCCTCAGATTCTAGGGGGCTAGTGAAGGAGGATATGTTTCTCCCGCGCCCTGTTACTTTTTTTCTCTCCCCCTGCTCTCTCTGGGAATGCAAAAACAACTTTGGCGCCCCCCCGGGGGGTGCGGGCTTGGAGGTGGAGGTGGCCGGTAGCGCCCAGCTGTCAAAAACGAGTGGGGGAGACCGGAGGGGAGGCTGCGAAGCGCCGAGGAAAGGGCGCGAACTTTATTCCGACTGCAGCAAACCGCGGCGTCGCTTTCCTTTTCGGGCACTCGCCCGTGTGGGTCCCCTATGACCAGTTCCTCCTCCCGATCTGCCGCCACCCCCTCCTCCTCTCCCCTTCCGTGCCCCCCGCGCTGCCCCGCGCGCCGCTGGGGAAGGCGAGGGAAGCGGAGGAAACCCCAGGGGCCAGAAACTCGAGACGAGAACGTGGTGGGCGAAAAGGCCAAAAGTTGCGCGCGGCTGGGGGGAAAAGTTTTTTGGTGGCGGCGTGCTTTTGTGCCGGGCCAGACGCCGGCTTGCGGCGAGGGCTTCCTTCCCCTTCCCCTGGTCTGGGCCGAGGGCTGGAGACGCCGGGGGGAGAGGAACGGCGCTGCCGCCTCCGCGGGTGCCCGTGGGGGAAGACCGGTCACATCTGTGGGTGACACTCAGCCGGCCCGAGTCGCCCTGCCCCGGAGATGCAAAAACGCTGGCCGCAGGCTCAGCGCGCACACGCCTGCCGCTGAAGGACATTTCTTAAATGCAGGCAAAACACACTCCCGGCCGCAAGAATGAGGAGGAGGGGGGTGAATTTAATCACCGTCATCTTCCTAACGTACACTTTGTGCCAAAAACATCTCCGCGTTGTGCCGATTTATCATAGCCTGAGCAAACTTTCTGCTTATCTGACAGGGGAGGGAGTCACAGGTTTCGAGCATCCACCCTCTGAGCACTTGGCAATCAGGTTCGAAGAAGGCGAACGCTTGCTTGGCAGAACAACAGGTCTGGTTACCGGTTACTACTAAAAAGAGAAAATCATCTCTCCTTCCTTTCTCTTTTCCCCGAAGTAGAGGAAGAGACTGCCCAATTGCATTCAGAGGTCAGAATCAAATTCCTTTGAAAATAAGCAGCCTTGGAATTATGTAGTTGTATTTTCTTTGATTGCACAGTCTGCTCTTAAGTTTAATATAATTTTTCGCAATAATTAAAAATTTTCCGGAGCCGTGACTGACGAGAGACTAGGCAGCCCAAGTAGCCACAGCTGTTTTGAAAATGTGATTAAGCTTATTATTCACGTGGATCCAACTTTTTAACAGCGGGGTCACCGCACCTGCAGTTCTGTGTACTGATTGGGTCCAAATTCCTGACGGTTTTTAGGCCCTTTCAGAGCAGATTTCAAGTCACTTCTGCTTTTGTGAATTCTCTACACCATCTTGTTGTGGAAAGGTTTGTCTGGTGAACACTTCGACAATATTATACAGTAAATACCTTAGAGTTTTAGGCACATGGTTTAGCTGGAGGTTTCTAGTGGGAGTCAGAAGATTACTTCTCTCACTACAGTAAAACTCAAAGTATAGAGTAGATATCTAATGACTAGCCATATATATAAATGCATGTTATCTAAGAAGGCTCATCTTTAAATGGTTTGATTAAGGTGTGGAGCGTGTTCTCTTATTCTGTAAACATAACTGTAACATTATCCTATAGTTTGTAGAAACTGATTACACAAGGGATAATGATGACCAAATGTATATTCTGAGCCACTGAGGATCATCACAAGAATTCTCCAGAAATGAGCCAAGTTGCAATGCGTTTTCCTGTATCACAGAGAGATGAAAAAAAACTAGTTACTAATTTCAGAGTCATTACCCATACAAATCCATTCACACACTTACCACTTGGACAAGTGACAGACCGGCAATTGCCAAACAATTGTATTCACAGAGTACATTTTTGGCTGCACACCTACACTGGCCAACAGGCAGAAGTTATGCCACATCAAGCAACCTGTAATTTACATTCCCCTGATTGGTTCCAGATCTGTTTTTGATGTTAGCATACACACAGTTTATGTGAGGCAAGATGTGTCTATTTGGGGTCCGGCGCCTTTCTGGAGAGTCATTATATAGATGGGGAATGTGTTGGGCTGAAGAGCAGCCCTTGGAGAAGGTGGAAGAATTTACGGAAGCAAAGCGTATAAGAGAGTTCCATAGTCTCTTATTTCCTCCAGTGAGTTTGTAAGGTAATTCAAACAAAACCTTAAGTCCTTTCTGTGTCCTATAAAACCTTACTGATCTACACCTGCCTGACCCTTTCAACTTTTTTTTCCCCCATTTTTCATTCCCCTCATGGACTACACTAAAGTCACACTGGTTTTCTTTCTGTTCCTTTACCTTGCCAAGCTCCTTGCTCTTTGCCCCTGCTGTTCTCCCTACCTGGAATATTCTCCCTCATTTTTTAGTGGTTCCTTGTTAGTTACCTGTCAGCTGTAACTTGTCCTCTTCAGACTAATTAAAGTAGCTCTTTGCCTACCACCCAAAATACCCCTCACTCTTTCTCCCCTTACTCGTTTTCTTTATATCCTTTAGCCATATCTGAAGTTACCTTGTTTATGTGCTTAGTATTTTTTTTTTCAACTAAAACGCAAGCTCCATTGGAGCAAGGGTCCACCTTGTTCACTTTATAGCCTCTGCGCATAAAGCAGTGCCAGGCACAAAATAAACTTAGAAATATTATTTGAATTAAGGAAGAAATGTTAAAATCATTACACTATGTTGATGATGACGTACCTTAGAGCCAGACAAGTTCACTTAAGGCATATGGGAAAAGTGTTCCCTATCTGTTCTTTTGGAGGATGGTGCAAAATTCTTGACTTCCTGCCCCAGGGATCCTCAAAGTGTGTGCCAGGCACCCCTGTGGGTCTACAAGACCCTTTTACAGGGGTCATTTTTATTATAATATTGAGAAATTATTTGCCTTTCTTGCTCACATTCTTTCATGAGTGTAGAGTTTTCCAGAGACAATGTGACTTAATCACAGCAGACTGAATGTAGAAGCAGATACAAAAATCCACCTATCTTTTGTTACATCAGGCATTAAAGAGATAACCCAAAATGTAAATGCCATTTTTCCCACTCATTTTTATTGTTGTTTTGGAAAACATTTCTTTTTTATTTCAAAATATGTGTATATATTCATTTCCTGCCGCTGCTGTAACAAATTACCATACATTTAGTGACTTAAAACAACACAGATTTATTATAATTCTGGAGGTCAGAAGTTCAAACTGGGTCTCACTACACTAAAAGCAAGGTACCTGCAGGCTTTCTGGAGACCCTAGGGGAGAATCCATTCCCATTTCCAGCTTCTAGATACCACCCATATTCCTTGGCTCATGGTCCCTTCAATTTTTAAAGTCCATAATAGCCAGACGTGTTTTTCTCATGCTACATCACTCTGACACTGCCTCCTACTTTCACTTATAACTACCCTTGTGATTGCATGGGGCCCATCTAGATAATCCAGGATAATCTACCAATCTCAAAATCCTTAATTTAATCACATGAGATTTATTCACAGGTTGTAGGGATTAGGATGTGGGCTATTATTAGGAGCCATCATTCTGCCTACCACAGTATAGTAACAAATGATGGTTTTATTATTGTTATTTTAAACAAGTTAGGAACTATTTAAAATTTTTCAGAATTTAAATTTCTGATACAGTAAATATCAATAAGCGATTGCCCACGTACACAAAAGTTCTTTGTAACCTTCAATAATTTTTAAGAGGTCACGAGACCAAACACTTCAAGAACCCCTGGCTAGCACAATAGCTATTTTCCCTTCTTCCATGCCTCAGGTTTGACTAGATTGTACTAAACCTTTGCTGTGATTGTGTTAAGGATGGGCATGTTTCCTATTTCTGGTCAATGAAGGATTAGGGGAAATCATAGGGGTGGGGTGCGGGGAGACATTAAAACAAACAAACAAAAAAGACTGACAAGAAATAAAGTGTCCCTTTCTGCTCTGGATGTTAGTATGTGAGAATGGGGTACCTGAAACAGCTGAATCCATCTTGTGACCGGGAGGTAGCCCATATACCTGGAATAACAAAGTAGGAAGATGGAAAGCACCTGAGCTCTAGATGTTATTGACTGACTGAATTAACTAACCCCAGATGGCTTGGGACTGCTTGTTAGGTGATATAATTAATCCCCTTGTCATTTAGGCCATTTTGAGCTCACCTTTCTATTACTTGCAGCTTAAAGCTTCCTAAATGTTACAGAGAAGTGGCATGTCTCTGTTGTGTTTCCATGTGGGAATTCCTATCATTTTCCCTCAAATTTGTATATTTTTTCCAAATCTTGTGGAAAATTTGTCTAGAAATTGGTAAAAGTATTATAATTCTGTAAGAATTAAAAGTGACCGATCAATGTAGAGATTTACTAGTTCGAATGAATGCAAGAGATAACATATTTTGGAAACCAAATAAGTCCTTAAATTCACAATTTCAACCTGTGATTTTGTGCAGTGCTGTTAACCTTGCTAGGAGATCCTGAATAATACATTATTCAGATACTGCCCAATGTATTCACAATGGACTACGGTTTTTTGTAAAGGTGTTAACCCAGGAAATGCAAAGAGAAAGAATATGTTGTTATGAGAAAAAAATCTGAACTTAAAAAAGCAACTCAATTTCAATATCAAAATCAAGGCAGACAAAATATTTTCATCATTAAGAGAAAAATGAGTTTCTATGGAAAAACATAAATACTAACACTCAACTTGAACACGCTTTCAGACTCACAATTAACATTTTGACCAACATCAACACAAAATGAAAGAAATTTTTCTACAAGTGTAAGCTTAATCATGAAACAAAGATCAAGACTATCAGATAAAGCAATTAATGTTCTCTAAGTTTTAAATTTTTGTTTTAACAATGGTAAATTTTAAATATTAAGTTTTGTAGATTGATCTTGAAGTTTTTAATGTATTTCTTTTAGCATTTATGTTAATGTTTCCCTTTTTTTTCTAATGCTTTCTATTATTAAATGTCCTTATCAGGTAGAATTAGTTTTTATATATTATTTAAATATATAATCTTCTCACAAATATATTGGTTCATAATACTAATAAACCATATATTGATTATTAAATTTTTTTACAGAAAACCTCTATCCCTATAGCAGAAAAATGATTCATTATTTATGATTACGGTCACTCATTATTATTTACTAATATATAAGTGAAGTGTTATGAAAAATATAGAATAACTTGTGACTTGGGGAATTCTCAAGAATCCCTATTTCTTATTCCTGACTCCAAAGATTAATATGTCAGAAATTTGAAAACACTAGATCTGTGTTTGTCATACCAAAGTATTTTTAAATTGTCCTACCTTAAAATAATTTTTTAAATTCTGCGTTATTTTATAGTTATCTGTTAATCATTTTGTGAATAAATGCAGCAACGTTTACCCCAATCCCTATTCTCTTTGACTCTCAGATGCATTTGATATTGTTGATCAACTTTCCCAAACGCTTGTAGTGGTTTCTTTCACACTCTCCTATCCTGGCTCCTTCCTTTCCTTCCTCACAGCCTCTCCCCACCCCTTCACACTTACTCCTCCCCACACACAATATGAAATTTGCCCAGAAGGTCAAACCTCTCAGTTTTTCTCCTCTCTCTTTATTATGTTCTTCTTCAGTGTCTGAACCATCCCAGCTGCAACCTGATCTCAACCTGATCTCTCTATTCTATTTCCCCCCAAATCTAGTACCCTTGCTTATAATGCCTAAGTAGATCTTGCTAACTGAGTGTTCAACAAATAGCTTATCTTCAACTCAAACTTAACCTAACACAAACCATCAGCAACGCTTCCAAATTATTCTTCCCAACTTTACTTTTTCTGCCTTTACTGTTCTGTTCACTCAAGGGCAAACCGTATATTCATCTTTGAATAATTTTTTCTTTGCCTTCATTTCCCAAATCAAGTCATTTACTAAATCACATAGAAGTTCCTTCCATGTATTCCTCATGCCCAAACATTTTCATTTCATTCAGGTGACCACCATTCTTTCAGGTTAACTATTGTGACAATTTTTCAATTATACTCCTTATGTCCACATTCTACACCCATTCTAATCTATCTGCTGCCAGGTTTGGGCTTTTCCAATTCTGTTTTTATTATGTGTCTTTCCCCTGCATAATAAGTGGCAAAATAAATAAATCTTCCATCTCACCCTATTTTCTACCATTCAAGCCAAACTGTAATGTTTGCCTTTCAAGGCTCACCTTTATTCAACTCTTACATTGTACCAGGTACAGTACCTGGTACCTAGTAGTTGCTCAATAAATCTATATTGAATGAATGAATGACTTACCATATCTATAAAATGAACCTACTGCTCTAGTCAGATAGACTTCCCAGAAAACGTGCATGATCATTTCTATATTTTTCTTCTGATTTTCCAACTGGATGTATTCCTTGCTCTTTACCTCTTCATATCTGTGCCAATTTATTTTCCTCAACTTCCAAAGGTCATTTGAAGCCGCTCAGAAAATGGGACACAACTACATTAAGATCATTTAAGATTATAGTTAAAATTTACTGGTACCTACTATGTGTTAAGTTCTTTATTATTTTCTTTATAGATATGTTATCGAATCTTCTCAACAAACTGTAGAGTTAGGCATTATCATTGTATGGATGAGAATGAGGCTTTAAAACTTTAAGTACCTTGCCTAAGGACAAACAGCATGGAAGTGTTAAAGCAAAGATTGCATCTCAGGTATAGCCTCCAGTCCTGAAGTTCCACCCATCTTTCAAGCACCTGATCAGATGCTACATTCTGCATGGAACCTTTATTCCTGTGGCTCTCTTTCTCTCTCTCCCCTGAGCACTTGCAAACTTTATAGTCTGGATGATTGATTCATCACCTAATCACATGCTGTTATGTATTTATGGTTGTTTTACATGTATCTGTCTTACCTCCTTAATGAGAAAGTAAGCTCTTTGAGGGCAGAGACCCTACTGATCGCACATTTCTCAACTCCCCACCATCCTGGTAGAGTGACAGGCTCATAAACAAAGAAAGATATTTAATGAAATAATTTATGAAAACAAAGTTCTAATTCTTAGACACGAAATAGTTTCAGATGAAAAACATTCTGTAGGAATTAAAGTCCTCTCGTCACAGATTCAAATGTTACATGAGCTTAGGATAAGTTTTAACTCCAGCTGTATCTGGTCACCTGGATATTGGGACCAGGTCACTTCCTTTTGCTTTGTTTTAATTGCATGCTGTTTTGATGCTGCTTCACTCATATGATTGTGTCACCTGCTCAAGCAGTTGTTAAAGCCCCACCTCTTCTGAGTTATATGGACGATTGCGATATAATTGTGTCGAGCAGATCCCCACTTATGAATCTTTTCTCATCTCCTGTATTCTCTGTGATTATATTAGCCAAGTCACCTCTCTCCTACCAAGAAAATATGTATCTCATTTATGCACCCCATACTTCTTGCTTCTTTCATATATAAATGTTTAGCACCTGCCCTGAGAATACTTTAAAAATGTGCCTAGTTAGTTAAATTTTAAGGCCCTCATCTTATCTTACACTTATGACTAAAATGTCCTAAGCCATTTATTTTCTAATTTGCCTTATGTAAGTGAAGCCATTTATTTATCATTTTGCTGGACTAATGCTATTCCTTTCTATAGAACTATGGCTCAATTTGTCTAGCCTAAAAAAAAATGCAAGGATCTAGTTCAAAGTACTGAATCTCTCCCCAAGTTACCAATCAAAGTTAAACACTTTCAAACAGTTTGGTTTTGTAGCCAAATAAAACACCGGAAGTAAACTATACATGAGTCCATCAGTCAACATGTATGAGACTGATGGCCATTTTGATAAAGTTGATGAGGTTAGAATGCTGTAGGGCTTTAGGCAAGGTGTAAAAAGACCAAAGGTTGAGTTTAAAACCCAGTTTACCTAGAAGTGGCCCTATTTACTTCCAATTGAGCCACTGGCTCTTCTGGTAATCAGAAAAAAGGAGCTAACGTTTATTGAATACCTACAGGACACTTGACCCAGATTGTCTCATTTCATTTTCTCAACAACCCCTTGAGGTAGTTATCATTTCCATTTGACAGACAAAGAAATTAGAGCTCAAGAGATTAAGTAACTTTACAAAGGCCACAAAGCACAACACTAAAAAAGGAAACATAGGATTATAGCACAAGCTACTAGCTCCTGTGTCAATGTTTGTCCACTAACCAGCATAGGTACTAATTGACCGTATGGTCTCCTGACTTCTGACTCTTATATCACCATGACTCTGGGGAGTCCCAGTCACTTAGTTACGTAGCCGTCATACACACCCCCAGCCAACAAACAGGACTGGGCGTTAGTTTGGCCCTCTATCTACTTCATACATATTAAGTACACTGTGTGCTTTTCCAAATGCAGCCTTATATTATGGTTTTTCATTCTCTTTTATTTATTTTATTATTATTTTTTTTTAATATTTTATTTATTTATTTATTTATTTATGGCTGTGTTGGGTCTTCGTTTCTGTGTGAGGGCTTTCTCCAGTTGCGGCAAGTGGGGGCCATTCTTCATCGCGGTGCGCGGGCCTCTCACTATCGCGGCCTCTCTTGTTGCGGAGCACAGGCTCCAGACGCGCAGGCTCAGTAGTTGTGGCTCACAGGCTTAGTTGCTCCGCGGCATGTGGGATCTTCCCAGACCAGGGCTCGAACCCGTGTCCCCTGCATTGGCAGGCAGACTCTCAACCACTGCGCCACGAGGGAAGCCCTTCATTTTCTTTTAATTTCCAGATTTATAATGGAGAAATAAAACTTGTGTTTCTTTCTAGCTTAGAAATAAATTTTCTATCCCAAAGATTTTAAGTACAATAAGCATTGACAGCGTTATTATTTAAGTTTTTTTTTGTTGTTTCTTTTTTGAGACGTACCTTTTGGCATAGCAGGCAAAAGCAGTCTGGTGGCTTTGTGTGAGTGCTGTTCACACTTGGTATTGAATAAATTCTGTTGGCTCCTTTAGAGGAGTCAGGAGGGAGTCATTGGTTTAGTAGAGTTGTGGCCTAAAAACACCAAAGTCAGCTCATCAGTGCTGCTGATCTCGTGCCCTTCCTCTGGCAAACCATGTGTCGGATGTGGTAGGAAAAAAAAAAAAAATCTCCCTTTCAGCAGCAGAATGTGTGCAAGCTACACCCTGAATTATCCCATGATGACCTTGCAAATGCAACACATGCCCTGTGACCACAAGTCCCGACAACTGTAATTTCCTCTGCTTTTCGTCAGAGCTCTTCTGCTGCCTGCATCAGGCACAGCGTGCTAGGGTCCAGCTGCTCCCCGAAGCCCAGGACACCTGCCCTCCATCCTTTACTGCCTACGCAGAAGAGATTGTCCAATAGAAAGCTGACCCTGCTGCTTATGCAAACTCCAAGTTCATCTTCCTGGGTGAACTGGGAAGCCTGACTAATGTTTACTATGCCGCCAGCCGGCATTTGGGGGATATTACCTAATGCACTTGCTGAAGTCATTCCAAAGATCATTATTAGGCAATTTCTTAGAGCAATCCATGGGTTGAAGTGGCATTTCTCCCAAGTGACATCATTGATGAGTATTTCATTTACCCAACACGTATCTATTTAGCACTTACTAGATTGCCAGGCACTGCTCTAGGTGCTGAAGATAAAGCCGTGACTAGGGTAAAAAGTCATCTACTTTTCCTGAGTTTACTATCTCATGGGAGAGACACACGTTAACAAATTCAAGTTCAAACTGTGATAACTGCTTTAATGATAATAAAATAAGGTGCAGTGACCCAGAGTGGCTAGGTGTGGGGTGTTGGTAGTGGATACCTGTGGAGTAAAATGTTATATTGGATGATCAAGTCTTCTCTGAGGAGGTAATACTCTGCTGAGATTAGGATCTTAACAAACCTTGTAAAGATCAGTGGGAAGTTCCCCCAAGGCAGAGAAAACAATACCTACAAAGGCCCTGAGGTAAGGAAGGAAGTTAAAGATTAGTGTGGCTGGTTTGTCCTGAGGGAAGGAAAATAGTGGGAAGGGTTAAAGTTGGAGTGAGAAGCTTGGCAGAGACAACCTGTGTATTCAGTCAAAACCTTCTATGTAAATTAGGAAAGACCAAAAGATGTCTGTAATTTCAGATGAGGTAAGGTTCATCAACCAGAGAATCCACTGTTGAACTGAGGGAACATAGGACCTTGGGTACATGGTGGGAATCCTCAGTGATTTTCCCTCTTCCAAGACTTATCTAGAGGCTGGAATTTACAGTCATTGTAAATGCCGCTACCAAGTTCTAGAACTTGATCCCTACCACCACCTTTGCTTTGTCATTTGTGTCATTTTAGAGTTCTAGCATTTCCTAAAAATTCAAATGATAGCATCCCTTTAAAAACATTATAGTGGCTTATTTTGTTTGCATTACACTCAGTAGGAGATGGACATGCAGGACTAGATATTACCCATAAATGCAAAGTAGCTTGACACTCAAAATAAGTAACCCAGTATCCCATTATGTATTTGCTAACCACATATTTTCTAAACCATATTCAGAAATGCTCACTCAAACTTCCAGGACACCATTGGCCCTTACTCTGACTCTCCAAATGGCTCTCTGGAAGCCTCCCTGTGTGCGTTCGTCCTCCCCAAGCTAATGGTATCCCCTCCAAGGAACGCTGTGTGGCCTCATCAGCAAAAAGGCAGCATACCTGTGGTTTGGTGCAGGGTGAACTGGGCCAGGAATCTGGGGAACAAGTCTTTATTCCCATCATTGCCAGTCACTCTGGGATCTTGAGCTAATCAAATCCTCTCTGTTCTTTAATTTATACCCATGCAAAATGGAAAACATAATATTGTAATGGTGCTCTGAACATGTGCAGCCAAATCTGATGGGAACAAAACACTTAGGGTATTTCATTTGCTTCAAGCTCAGAGACGTGACCTGGAAACCTCCAGTCACAGAGAGTAGGAACACATAAGGGAACCTAACATCAAGTAAGATGGGGAGAATTTTAGTCTATTTTGGATATGGGCATTTAGACCTGGTCATTGTGTCTTCCTGTGGAGACTGTGATGAACAGAGTGATGGGAAAAGCTAACCAAAAGCCAGACTGCATGAATATCACATGCAGAAAGGCTTTACATTCACCTATTTATGCCCCTAATATCACATTAAAATATATCCAAGTCCCGTGTTGTTTAAAATCTCCGTTAACTAGCTTGGGCCCAGGATGAAAGGTTCCATTTCAACTCCAGTTCAAGTAAGTTTATCAAATCCTGATTTGGAGTAGCCATTGTACTCCTGCTCAGGGGTAATTATAATGCAGTTGCTTACAATGTAGTAGGAAGATACGCACAGTGAGGCGGGGCAAGAGAAGTGTCCTCAACAAGACCCAAATTAGACTTGTGGGAAGTCTAGGGAAATGAGACTGTTCTGGTTCGAGAAATAACTAGGAAGTGGTATTTGAGGTGGGCCTAGAAAGATATCAACAGGCAGAGGGATTTCCAGGTGGAGGAAAGTAAACGTGTGAAGAAAGAATGTGCAGGAAGCAAGAAGTATTTGTTTGGGATGGGGGAAAGGCAAGTAATACATGGTGAGAGCAGTTGTTCTCAAACCTGGCCACACAACTAAATTAACTGGGGAGCTTTTAATTAAAAACACAGATTTCTGGGCTCCTTCCCAGACCTTATGAATGAGAACTTTCAAGGGTGAAGATCTAGATTAGGTTGCTTTTTTTAAAAAATTATTTTAGTTTTCCAAGTGATTCTAATGTGCAACTAGGTTTGGGAATCACTGGAGTAGGTTTTACCAAACTCTGAAGAAACATGCCGTGGTTGGCCATGCTGTAGGATCATCTTTTCTAAACTTTAGTTTTGAAAATCAATTTAGCAAGTCTCATTACATCGTTTAAAATTTTTTTCAAAATATCAGAATGCATTGTATGCTGTAAGGTTAGAAAGTTTTTGTGAAAGATTTGTTTTGTGTAAGTACGTATTTGCTTATGTATATGCTTGTGTTCTCGTTGTTTATAAAATATCAAATATATTTCTTACTGGTTTCTTCAGTCAAAGCAAAAAATGGAAAGATCTGAATTACAGGAGAAGATTGTATTTAATTTGGTTGGCAATGGGGAGCTAGAGAAGCTTCTGAACTGGAGAGTGACATGACCAGATTTACACTGGTGAAAATACTCAGGCAGCAATGTATAAGATGGATTGAAACGAGGAATAAAAGGAATAAGATGTTAATTGAATATATAACCATTTTTAATTTTAAGAATCAGACTGATTAAAACAGACATAAATACTAAAATTATTTATTTTTAATTAACATAACATTTTTTATTAGGCCAGAAGGCACATTGGGATTGATTAGGACTTCCAATTATTATGAAAAGCAATTATTACTGAGCCTCCATTAGCCCGAAGTCTGTGATTAAGTAATATACCTCTTTGTATGAATTCTAGAGGGAAAAAATGAGGAAGTACTTAAAGATGTGTCGCAGGCGATTCAAAAAGTGGGTTTTAGTCCAGAATAGTCATTAAATTATTGACAGTGAAAGGATTTGAATAGACATTTCTCCAAAGAAAATGTACAAATGACCAGTAAGCACATGGACATCATTAGTCATCAGGGAAATGTAAATAAAGACCACACTGAACACATGCTACAACGTGGATGAACCTTGAAGACATTAAGCTAAGTGAAATAAGACAGTCATAAAATGACAAGTACTATATGATTCAACTTACTTAAGGTACCTAAGCTGATCAAACTTACAGAGACAGAAAATAGAGTGGTGGTTGCCAGTGGCTGAAGGGAGACAGGAATGTGAAGTTATTGTTTAATAGGTACAGAGTTTTAGTTTTGCAGGATGCAGAGTGTTCTGTGGATAAATATTGGTGATGGTAGCACACTATAAAGGTACTTAATGCCACTGAACTGTACACTTAAAAATGATTAAGATGGTAAATTTTATATGATGTGTATTTACCACAATTAAAATTTAAAAAAATAAATAGCATTGAGATACCACTTCACACCCTCTAGAATGGTGATAATCAGAAAGACAGATAATAACAAGTGTTGACAAGGACATGGAGAACTTGGAACCCTCATACACTGTAGGTGAAAATGCAAAATGGTACAGTTATTTTGGAAAAAAAGTTAAACATAGAGTCCATTCCTAGGTATATTATACCCAAGAGAATTGAAAATATATGTCCACACAAAAACTTCTACAGGAGTGTTTATAGCAACACTATTCATAATAGCCAGAAAGTGGAAACAACCCAAATGTCCATCAACTGATGAACAGATAAATAAATATGGAATATCGCACAATGGAATAGTATTCAGTCATAAAAAGGAATGTAATACTAATACATGCTACAAAATGGACGAATCTTAAAAACATGCTAAGTGAAAGAAACCAGACACAAAAGACTACGTATTGTATGATTCCAGTCATATGATATATCCAGAATAGACAAATCCATAGAGACAGAACGTAGATTGGTGCTTGCAAGGAGCTGGGAGAAGAGGGTAATGGCAGGGGGTGTGTTGACGGGGCAGGTTAGTTTCTAGCAAATTTTATAACTGCTTCATTTGGCTACTGAAAATTCTGATTTGGAACTAGAAGACTTGGGTTCCAGACCTGATTTTTTTTAACATAAATTTATTTTATATATTTTATTTTTGGCTGCGTTGGGTCTTTGTTGCTGTGCACGGGCTTTCTCTACTTGCAGTGAGCAGGGGCTACTCTTCGTTGTGGTGCACAGGCTTCTCATTGCAGTGGCTTCCCTTGTTGCGGAGCACGGGCTCTAGGCGCGCAGGCTTCAGTAGTTATGGCTCGCAGGCTCAGTAGTTGTGGCTCGTGGGCTCTAGATTGCAGGCTCAGTAGCTGTGGCGCACGGGCATAGTTGCTCCACAGCATGTGGGATCTTCCCGGACCAGGGCTCGAATCTGTGTCCCCTGCATTGGCAGGCGGATTCCTAACCACTGCACCACCAGGGAAGACCCTGTTTTTTTTTTAATTTTTATTGGAGTATAGTTGATTTACAACGTTCTGTTAGTTTCTGCTGTACAGCAAAGTGAATCAATTATACATATACATATATCCACTCTTTTTTTAGATTCAATTCCCATATAGGTCATTACAGAGCATTGAGTAGAGTTCCCTGTACTCTACAGTAGGTCCTTATTAGTTATCTATTTTATAAATAGTAGTGTGTATACATCAGTCCCAATCTCCCAGTTTCAGACCTGATTTTGACCCCTATTTGCTGCACGAATCTAGGCGAGTTATACAGGACATTTGGTCCTTCAGATCATCACCAGGGAGATTAGAATAATGAAACCTAACCCACCGTTGTATGAACTCAGAGTGCGTAAAAGTATTTTGTTGACTTTAAGGCATAGTAGAAAAACAAGTTGTAATAATAATTACTAAAGTCAGTTAACAGCCATTTGATAACACCTGCCAAAGGTGTGGGGAACAGCCATGTACAGTCACTTCTGATAGAAGTGTAAATTGGTTCAGCTGCTACAGAAGGCACTTTGACATTTAACAAAGTTACAAATACGTATATCCTTTGAACTTCGAGGAAATTCTAGTTATACCTCTACTCAAAGAAAGTGACATGGTAATGTCACCTCGTAGCTTCGTTTGTTATGGCAAAAGATAGGAAACCACCTAAGTTGTCTAATTCAATAGGGTACTGATTAAATAAGTGAGGTACAGCTATACCATGGAGTATTATGTAGCTCTAAAAAAGAATGACCATCTTTTAAATACTGAAATGGAATAAGGTATAATTAGGGGGCAAAGCAAGGTGAAGGAGATCTACAGTATGCTACCTTCTGTATAAAAAAGGAGAAAGGGAAATATCTCTATGTAGTTGCAGGTATATGAATAACACACCTCTAGAAGAACGCACAAGAAATTGGTGGCACTAATTGCCAGTGAGGTAGAAATGGATGCGAGGGAGGATTTCAGCTGGAGGGGCCCAGCCCTGAGACAGCAGCAACTGCCATCATGTGGCAGCCAGCTGACTCCCAGGACGGCTGAGCCCAGGGAAAACCAGCCGATGAACAGCCCGGGCAGCCCACGGAACTGTGGGCAATCATGAATTGCTGCTTTATGCCATTAAGTTTCAGGGCTGTTTGTTACCAGAAAAGACTATGTCAGTAAGGTACGTTCATTTTTATGCAGCACAAGCTGTACCCTGGGCCGGTCAGGTTCCTTGTTTGTTTTACTCCGCTGCCGGTATCCCTACGCTGTGCCTCTTCGAGTCCACCACACACACCATAGGCACTCAATAAATACTTGTTAACTAGCCCCAACACACATATTAGCCTTCGGGTATATTTATATTTCTAAATGTACTAATGTACTAATTTGCAAACTGCTGAAAATCAACATAATTATCATCAACAATTTGTATTGCTCTCATATCACAAGTGAAACAATAGAACGTATAATTGGGATATTGCTCCCTGGCTGCGGTGGATGGTAACAACTGTCATAATAATGCTGGTAAGATTATACAGTGAGTTAGCCCTCAAATGTGGGTTAATAAATGAACCGGTGGACTTCTATAAGTGAAGCCCTAAGACCACTTAGGGTCCTTTTTAAATTGCCACTAAAATTGTACTGGGTAGAGTCATAATAAACAGATCAATGCATCTTGGCAATGGACCAGACATCCTTCTACTGATAAACTAATAATCCCTCACAACTTGTTTACGTAACTGTCTCAATACCAACATCACAAAACCGGATCCAAAATAACAATAAATATGCTTCTTTGGAAGAAAAGCAAAAGCAAATGAGGAAACTGGAAAATGTCAATATGAAATCAGCTATCTCAGTGATAGGGAACTTCACAGATGCTAGTTTACTCTTTCAAGTTGGCTATCCTTCCCACTTTGATGTCAAATCAGAAGACACTTGGCATGCCACCAAATTTTATTCCAGAAATGGAACACTAATGTTCTTGACCAACAGAGGCTATGCTAGGATGAAGTGCTAAAAACACATCAATCTGAACTGCAAAGTATCTATACATATATTTATTCCAAGAAGCTTTAAGGTGTGTTGCTGCTCTGTTTTATCCTCAGAAACTCAGGGAAACCACACACAAGATTTTGAAGAGGACTATGTGATCCAGGGAGTCGATAATGGAGCAGAGACTAAAATGGAGGGACCCGCATTCAGATCACACACTGCAAGATGCTCCCAGTCAAAGGGTCCCCACAGAGCACAGCTGGAGGTAGAGAAGGTGGAGTATCAGCTCTCCCAGGTGGTGGATTTCCTCCATCTCAAGGGTTTGGCTTCAGCCAGCACACCCATCCTAGAAAAAACTCAACTTCTAGGTATGGTGCGACTTATGTGTGGAGAGCAGAGAATGTTAACAAGAAACAATTCATTATTCATAAACAGATAACCTGAAGGGTGCAAGCTCTCTACGGACTCACGAAAGTGCTCATCTGTTTGGTAAAGTTTGTCCTCAGAAAACCTCTAATCAATCACCATTCACCACTGGCTTTAAGGTCTTAGACTGGGAAGACTTGAACCACAAAAACCCTCCAAGGCAGCTGTGTGAAGAACTCGGACTTGCAGGAAAAAAACCTGACTTCTGGTTCTGGTGCTTGTATGTACAACTATGACACTGGCCAATAACTGAACCTCCCAGGGCTAGATTTCCACAGACCCGTGTTAACTACTTCCTTTAATTTACCTCACAACCCTTTTATTTCCCGCCCCCCTCCTCAGTTAAAGACCTTATAGTCACACAGAGCCTATTCTTTATCTCCTTTATATTATCTCCGTAGCGAGAGTGGCTGGACAGACTTGCTGAATAAATGTGGAAAAAGTCACCTTAGCAAGGAAAAGCTGGGAGTGGGTGAGTGGAGAAATTCTGAATTATAAAAACTCTCCCTCTCTCTAGGTCCTTTTACATTTCTTACATTTTTGCGTGTTAAGACTTGGAGGCGCTTTTGGGAGCTGGGAGCTGCCTTTGACTCTGGAGAATGTGGTTTTACAATCTTTTAATTTTTTAAACTTTTTTTTAAAAAAGCAAATATACTCTGGGCTATAAAAGTAAAAATATTATAGAATTGTATAATATTGAATGTAAGTTATTTTCATGTACACTTCACTTCAGCCTCTGTTAATATTTTGGCGCATATTTCTGACTCTGGAGAAGGACCAGACAGGAAGCTAGGACCTAATGGTTTGAAGCTGGCCAGAAGCTTTGAGGAAGTGGCTGCAGGGTCCCCATGGTCATTTAAATGCAGTTTCAGGGTAAGGAGGAAGAAAAGGGTTCTGGATGAAAGTCCTATTCAATAATACATCCCTGGCATGGTGGCTGTCAAGTCCCTTTAGAAGAGGAAATACTCATCCAGTTAAATGGGTATCATCTTCATTAACTGATGCAAGTACCAGTAACTGGAAAATATATTTTCCTTTCTGTTTACCCAAAGTCCCAGCTCAAGCCCCTACCTTTTGCATTAATGTTTTGCACCCACTTACTGGTCATACCACTCATTTTAGCCTGCTGAGAAACTAGCTTTATACACATGGACACTCAAATATTTATCAGATGAATGAAAGACTAAAAGCCTTCACTGGGATCAGCAAATGTAGCTTAAGATGAAACTA
This sequence comes from Balaenoptera borealis, assembly GCF_965194805.1. Lineage (NCBI taxonomy): Eukaryota > Metazoa > Chordata > Mammalia > Artiodactyla > Balaenopteridae > Balaenoptera > Balaenoptera borealis. The sequence goes on along the minus strand of NC_138865.1, from coordinate 56,636,731 downwards.
ATAAAACGTCAGACTCAGGGTTAAAAATCTTTAACAGTGCATTGAGTGCATTAAATAGTCGAGTCTTACATCAAGAGAGACTTATATTTGAAATAGAGGTAACTCAATGATGCTTAGAGGTATTCCTATCTGCTTATTTGACTATAACAAGAAAATAAAATTATTCATTAAATGTCTGCTGAGAGATTGTTGACTGTAGGGAATATAATCTTTTCAGCCTGTGTCCCTCAGCCTGAACACAGGGCCTAGCATGTATTTGGCACTCAATAAGTGTTGGATGAATTATTGACTGACCAAAGAAATATTCCACTGAAATGAGCAGATGGGATCAACTGAGAAATTTTCCAAATATTATGTGGAATAAAGAATATTTCAATATTTCAGAGCTAAAATATCTTCTGTAATGGTGTAAATTAATTGGGGACTTATGATCAGTGTCTGAGCAGAAACGATTAAAAGTAACTATTATTTTATTTTAATTCTTTCTTGGTAAAATATGTTCTTTAAAAAAGCAGTAAATTACCATTTTATCATTGTGATAGAATTTGCAGAGAAATCAAGATAAGTGATAAAAATGTGAGCTATATATTTTCTTGCAAAATTGGCTATTTAAAAAGTAAAACTTGCTTTGCATTAGAATACTGTTTAAATTTTTAAAAATCTCCATTGTCTGCCCTTCTTTTTTTAGGGGAGGAATAACTAAACTGAGGAGATTTTAGCATGATTTCGTGTCATCATCATCATCTGAACCCTTTTGGGGGAAATATCCACAAAATTAAATTAGATATTCTCTGGCTTTTTTTTTTTTAACATTTAAATATTTATTTATTTATTTGGCTCCGTTGGGTCTTTAGTTGTGGCGTGTGGGATCTTCGTTGCAGCATGAGGGCTCTGAGTTGCGGCATGCAGGATCTAGCTCCCTGACCAGGGATCACACCCAGGCCCCCTGCATTGGGAATGCGGAGTCTTAACCACTGGACCACCAGGGAAGCCCCTATTCTCTGGCTTTTGATTCTTAAGCTACAGAGAAATAAAATTTAGAGACTATTATATATTTTTTCAGAAAATGTAATTTAATTATTTCCTTCTTATAGTTTTACCATATATATGAACTCTAGCACCATGGCATCAGTGAAACATTGTTGAATGAGAACAATTTAAATATTTGCTTATGTTAACAAATCATTGCTCAGAATTAAAGATAGTATATGTTCTCAATTTTCAAGTTATAAAGCTTTGAATGCCTACTAAACAATTTCTGTGATGAACAGAGGAATACTTGAGCCAAGATCCATCCATACTAGAGCCTATTTCTTTCACTGGGAAAAAACAAGACACACAAAAGTTGTCATTAAAACCTCACAGTATAAGTCAGCTATTGATATGAGTAAATAGAGGACCCTGCTGTTTTGGAAAGAGAGGTCGCCCAGACACAATTTGGGTTCAAGTTCAGATTCTCCTACCAACCAGCTATGTAACATTGAGAAAGTTTATATAACCTCTGCAACACAGAGCTCTCCTTAGGAAAATGGCTTTAAGAACACTGGCTTCCTGAGGTTGAAGTTATTAAAGTAAAAAAGGAAAAGGGCCTATAAAACCAGCTAACAGGGCTTCCCTGGTGGCGCAGTGGTTGAGAATCTGCCTGCTAATGCAGGGGACACGGGTTCGAGCCCTGGTCTGGGAAGATCCCACATGCCACGGAGCAGCTGGGCCCGTGAGCCACAACTACTGAGCCTGCACGTCTGGAGCCTGTGCCCCGCAACGGGAGGGGCCGTGATAGTGAAAGGCCCGCGCACCGTGATGAAGAGCGGTCCCCGCACCGCGATGAAGAGTGGCCCCCGCTTGCCGCAACTAGAGAAAGCCCTCGCACGAACCGAAGACCCAACACAGCCAAAAATAAATAAATAAATAAATAAATAAATAAATAAATAAAAATAACAAGTGACAACTATTGGCAAAGATTTGGAAATATTAGAACGCTTTAAAAAAAAAAACAAAAAACAAAAAAAAAAAACCAGCTAACACTCATTGAGTGCCTATTCTAAGTACCATGCTATTGAAATTTCACAGACTTACAATGTCCATTTTCAGAGAAAGAAGTTGAGGCTTAGAGAGGTTGACTATTACTTTGAGGTCACATAGTTATTAAGTGGCCTGGGTAGGGCTCTTCCAGGTAGGTCTGACTCCAGAATATGTCTTTAACCACCACATTTTACTGCCAACAGTTTCCCATCCGGTAAGAGAAATAAGGAGTTCACAAATATCAATCCACCATAAAATACAGTAAATGCAATAAAAGAGGTCAATAAGAGGAAATGGGAGGATGGAGATATTATTTCCAGCTAGTGGATCTTCATGACAAGGCTCCTGATAAGAGCTTAGGTCAACCAGGGAAAACCAAAAGATGTGGTAGGGTTTTAGATTCTGAAAAAATACATTATGTACTTGGCAATCTGACGAAAAGCCTGCACAACGCTGTTCTCAATGGACCCTCATGCCAATTTTCCATCCCTAATGGTATAAAAATGCCCTGTTCAAATCAATTACTCAACTTCAAAATCCTGAAGAAAGATTCACAATTCATTCTTAACGTATTTAAGGTTTACTTTTTTCCTTAACATGCCTGGGAATTGAATGCATTCTCTTGAGTAGCAAAGACTTATATTAACAGTGACTCTTAGAAGGAGTCATTTTTTTCTCACTCCTGCCTCAGGATTACACTAGGTTCACTCCTATTTACAGGGCTAGCCCAGGACAGCCTCCCCTCTTTCCCTATTTCAATGTTTTGATTCTCTGATCCATTTCCTTAGCTCTTCTTTCTCTCACAAGTTCGATCACTACTGCCCAGAGTGATAATGTCCAAAACTAGCCCCATATGTTAATTTCTCAGTAAGTTGTGGCCTTCCAAGTCAAGCTAGTCACAGGAAATGATTTGCCATCAAGGACTATGCATACCTTCTCAAAGTGTATCATGTGGGCAGCTCTCTACCCTTTAATAATATGACCAACCCTGATAATCAAAGACATAGATTCTACCCCCAAAAAATACAGTTAATCTATACAACATTTGTTAAGGCTTTTTTCTTCAAATAGACCATAGCAGATTCTGACATCCAGACCTCTTCTCTCAAAGGATAAACTCAGCATCGTCTAATCTCAAAAACGGAATTACTTTGACATGCGCTTTTTACTCCATTATCTCTTAGTGAGAGCAGGGCCCCTGCTTATGGTTCTAATGTTTCTAGTGCCTAGGATAATGACTGAGACATAGTAGACACTCAAAGTATGTGGAATGAATAAACCTGCTTAGCGAATATTCTTAGAACTATATGCCTCTGCTTTTACCTTATCTACAATAACAGAAATGAGAAGGCTCTCAGATATCCCTTGGGTTTACTTTATTTCAACTAGGTGTGCTTAGCTATAGGTGGTTAAGAAACCAGTTACATGCTGTCGTATCTCAATTATCTATGTTTAGCTACAGGGGATTGAGAAATCAGTTATATACCGTTATGTATACTGTTATATATATAGAAGAAGGGATGCTATAGATAGATAAAATACTCAGAGAATCCTCAAATCACTTTTTTTCCATTCCTTTTTTACATAAGCCTTTTATTCACAATTTATTTGGTCTATTTGAAGAATGATATCTTAATATCTTTATGTATTAATTTTTTCTTAGGGTGGAAACTGTATATTTGATTGAGACACCCGAAGATTACCATCGGTGGCAGAGACAGTTCAATGTCCATTTCCATGTTGTAGAGTTGTCACTGAATAGTGGCTGCCAGGTCAGGGGCCACAGACATTTCTTAGGCCCTTGCTTCTGGGTGAAAATGTGGTTCCACCAGGAACTTTTAAGAAGTGAGTGTGTGTCATGTTCTCCACCTTCTTTTTCCCAATGTGTGGACTGAATGTGTGTGAATCTGAAGCCCTAAGAGATGGTAGAGTCACAAAATAGAACAACTCTGGTCTCAAGAGTTACCATGTAGAGGAAAAGCCCGTTGTCAACCTTTTCTGTTGTGTGAGCAAGACATACGTTTTTGTTGCATGTAGCCGCTGAGGTTTGTGAGTTTGTCTGCCACAGCAGCGAGCATCATCATGTGTGATCTTTTTCTTCTACCCACTGTCTGGTGGAGGTGCAGGCGAGCAATTCTGACACTTGGTCTAAAGCATATCCTTCTTTTTTTTTTTTTTTAAACATCTTTATTGAAGTATAATTGCTTTACAATGGTGTGTTAGTTTCTGCTTTATAACAAAGTGAATCAGTTATACATAAGCATATCCTTCTTAACTGCAAGACATAAAATGAAATATAGAATTAGGGGAGTGTCAGATTGTCTGTGTTCAGGTTCCAAGAGGGAAGTCAGAGGACAAGACGAAATGGTGACAAGGCTAAGGGAGGGAGCCATGAGCCTCAAGGGAAGGAGCAAAAGAGGTTGTCGAAGAGAGAAGCTGAAAAATTACACCATGTTTAATCCAATATATTTTAGATTCCAGATCTTAGGGGAGGGTTCCAAACTGAAAGGAACAGAGTAAAGGCAAAGCTTCAGAATTACAGCTGGGGGAGAATTAGCCTTCGTAGTGTGGACGAAGCTTGTACCCAAGGCTCTCCAGATGAGTCCAGCCACAAAAGAGCAGGAGTCTGGGCTGGCAGGACATCCAACCTGACAGCCAGCTGAGATACAGAATCCCAGAGATCCAGAGGGAATGGAGAAACTCCATGTAACTGAGAGCCCTGATCAAAAAAGCCCAGGCAGGTGTGGCTGATCTTTTTGTTGGTTTAATTTTTTTAAATTGAAATATAGTTGATTTAGTATAGTATTAGTTTCAAGTGTACAGCAAAGTGATTCAGTTATGTATATATTTTTCAGATTATTTTCCATTATAGGCTATTATAAGATATTGAATATAGTTCCCTGTGCTAGACAGTAAATCCTTGTTGCTTATCTATTTTATATATAGTATAACAGTTTGTATCTATTAATCCCATACTCCTAATTTATCCCTCCCTGCCCTTTCCCCTTTGGTAACCAGTAAGTTTGTTTTCTGTGTCTGTGAGTCTCTTTTGTATATAGATTCACTTGTATCATTTTTTAGATTCCACATATAAGTGATGTCATATAATATTTGTCTATCTCTGTCTGACTTCCTTCACTTAGTATGATATTCTCTAGGTCCATCCATGTTGCTGCAAATGGCAATATTTCATTCTTTTTTATATCACATCTTCTTAAGCCATTCGTCTGTCGACGGGCACTTGGGTTCTTTCAATGTCTTGGCTATTGTAAATAGTGTTGCTATGAACATTGGGTTGCTTGTATCTTTTCGAATTTGTTTTCATCTTTTCCAGAAAGTATACCCAGGACTGGGATTGCTGGATCATATTGTACCTCTATTTTTGGTTTTTGAAGGAGCCTCCATACTGTTTCCCATAGTGGCTGCACCAATTTAAATTCCCACCAACAGTGTGGGAGTGTTCTCTTTTCTCCACATCCTCGCTAACATTTGTTATTTTTAGACATCTTGATGATAGCCATACTGACCGGTGTGAAGTGTTACCTCATTTTGGTTTTTTTTTCAATTGAAGTATAGTTTGTTTACAATGTTGTGTTAGTTTCAGGTGTACAGCAAAGTAATTCAGTTCTACATATATATGTGTATTTTGTCAGATTCTTTTCCCTTGTAGGTTATTACAAAATATTGAGTATTGTCCCTGTGCTCATTCTGGTTTTGATTTGCATTTCTCTAATAATTAGCAATGTGCAGCATCTTTTCATGAGCCTGGTGGCCATCTGTATGTCTTCTTTGGAGAGATGTGTATTTAGGTTTTCTGTCCATTTTTTGATTGGGTTGTTTGGGATTTTTTTGATATTGAGTTGTATGAGCTGTTTGTGTATTTTGGAAATTAACCCCTTGTTTGTCGCATCCTTTACAAATATTTTGTCCCAGTCTGTACGTTGTCTTTTCATTTTGTTGGAGGTTTCCTTTGCTGTGCAAAACTTTTAAGTTTGATTAGGTCTCATTTGTTTTGTTTATTTTGGCTCTTATGTCTTTTGCATTGGGAGACTGATCTAAGAAAATATTGCTATAATTTATGTCAAAGAATAGTTTGCATATGTTCTCTTATAGGAGTTTTATGGTGTTATGTCTTATAATTAGGTCTTTAAACCATTTTGTGTTTATTTTTGTATATGGCGTGAGTGAGTATTCTAACTTCATTGATTTACATGTAGCTGTCCAGCTTTCCCAACACCACTTGGTGAAGAGAGACTGTCTTTTCTCCATTGCATATTTTTGCCTCCTTTGTCAAAGATTAATTGACCATAGGTGTGTGGGTTTATTTCTGGACTCGCTATTTTGTTCCAGTGATCTATATGTCTGTTTTTGTGAGGTATGGCTGATCTTTTTGTGATGGTATTTAAGTATCTGTCATCTAATAATGCCATGGAAACATCAGGCACTGGCAGCAGCCCTTGGGAACAATCAGTAGAAAACAATTTCTACATGCCTCTGGAGTAAGAGCCACAGGCATGAAGTTTGGCAGAACTTTACTGGCTTCTAGGAAGGAAAGGGTAGCCTTCTTCTGGGTACTTATTGCAAATATTTGGGATGGCCCTAGGACCCTGGGCAAAAACCAACACAGACTTCCTACCATTTGGATAAAGAGCTATCGTAGCCAACTCCAGAAGACGAAGAATTCAATAGCTATAGCTGGGCCAGGGAGCAAAGTAGAACAAAACTGAAAATCATTGGTCTAGCTTACCTCGTTTATGCCTGTAGTAAAGCAGTATGGCTGGAACTGCAAAGAACTAGTTAAAGCCCTGAAGACTGAAGTGAGCATTACCGTATAAAACATTCCTGATTCCTCTGTTTACATATGCATCCATGTGTATTTGCGGCAGACTTTGCTGTAGATTTGAAAGATGAAGAATAGTTACCACAGAGGTGTGAACAACTAAAACTGAACTTTTCTGTTATGAGCGCAGGTCTCCTACTACCATACCCCACTTCTTTTCCTTTTTCTTACTCAGTTTCAGCCCCCTAGTAATTTATAATCTTATTATGCAAAGTAGTGAGCTCCTCCTTCTCAGTTCTCTGCCCTCACTACATAGTTGCACATACTCAAAGCCTCCACCTCCACGTGCCAGCCTGCTAACATTGGGTTGTCTGTCCTGTGTCTCAGTCTCCCAGCCCCAACTGGCATCTTCAAAAGGGAAGCAGCAATGTAGCCCGTCCTTTCTCACTAAGGTTGCCAGATTTAGCAAGTGAAAATACAGGACGTCTGGTTAAATCTGAATTTTAGTTAAACAACAGATAATTTTTTAATATAAGTACATTCCAGATATTGCATGCAACATAGTTACACTAAACTTTTATTTGTTGTTTATCTGAAATTCAAATTTAACCAGGCGTCCTGTATTTTATCTGGTAACCCTGACATGGGTTTTATCTGGTTCCCCACTGACATGAATTAAGCCAGCGTCCTTCAAAGGTAGAATTAATTTTCATTTGGGTTGAAATGATTTTTTTCCCTTTCTTTTATTAAATTTAGCAACTAGAACATTGCCTGGCATGCAGTAGGTGTTCGATAAATATTTGTGAACAGATGACAGAATAACTCCCTTTTGACCTTTGAGGCAGTTTATAATGGTTAAGCAATTTGCCTTTTCAATGCTAGGCACTGGGAAAGTGGGGTTGGGGTGAGGGTAATACAAAACTACCTCTCTCCCAATTTCATTTTTAAAATTTATGGTTTAGGATTAAGCTCTTGTCATATTATGAATAATTTTTTATCTGTTGGAAAAATAGTAGGCATGAAAAGAAACTGGTTTAAGAAGATACTTGGAATGAATTTAAATTTTGACTACTTAGCATTTTGGGGGTAATGTTTTTAAATATCTTTTTTGTTAAGATAAATACATTGGTACATCCTTGTCTTAATTTAGAATATGATTTATAGCTTTGTCAGAACTATTACATTGAAATTTTGATCCAGCTTTTCTTATTTCTCTTTGTGCCTTGTCACTGCCAGATAACTGGCATTCAATTAGTACTGGAAGAAAGATAGAAGGAAGGAAGGAAGGAATGGAGGAAGGAGATGTAGTAATTAATAGGGAAGACAAGAAGAGAAAACTTGAATACTTCACATTAAACACTTAAAAAAAATGTTTTCTGAATAAGATCCAAAGAACCATCAAAAGTGAATTTTCTCATTCTAATGAACTTCAGTTCAGGAATTCAATTCAGGAAAATTTACTCTTTTAACTCATCAAACATTTTTTGATGAAAAGAAAATATTTTCCTTTAAAACATTTACTACCTAGTGAATGTTTATGGGGGTATGGGAAGGGGGAAAAGGAGAGAAATGTAGTAGTTAATAAGCTTAATTCAAGGTAAATCAAGGTCATAAGAAAGAGACAAAAAATTAATGAAGGAGATTGTATCTAGCTGCAGATATCAGGAGAGGATGTACCATTTTAATGAACTTAGAGTGGAGTCCAAAGGGACGATTCTAAGTTAAGAGCCCAGCCTGAGCAAAGACACAGAGGTAGGAAAATCCAAGGTCTATTTGGGGAAAAGTAAGTGCAGACATATTAGATGAATATCAGAATGATAATCCTACAAACTCTTATATCCCAACGATTGATATTAGCAATTGGAGGATGGAGCCAGATTAAAAGATAAATAAGTTCAGCCATCTCAGCCATCCTTTTTTGAATGAGGCAGGCTAGACATACCAGCACACTCTATACATACATATAAACACGCACATATATAAATATGTAACATTCTTTAAAAGTATTTTTCCTCATTGTCAAGAACTACCTGTCACAACAAGACTTTAATATCTTTATGCCATTTATATCTAAGAGCTCTGCTACAGCAGTCAAAGTTTGATTCACAGAGGAATTCTGCAGTTGGGTTCTGGGAATATCTTCCATGTGCTTTTTGTTAAATAATATGTAGAATATCAAGAAAACTGAGTTATAGTGCTCAGCACTGGAATGCTGCATCTTTAGCTACATATGCCTCCCAGCTACAATTTCATGTTTTTTTGAAAGACTAATCCAGGCATTACATTATTGTCAGTGCCTCCCAAAATACTCCTTGCCAATTATTCTGCTTGTTTTCAAAGGTTCTCTTAGTACAGGTATTTCCTGTTTTATTTCAAAATTAATGATAAATGATAGGCTTTTGAAGATTTAGAGAATGAACTGTAGTCCAAGAAACCTTTTTTTATTATTGGATAGGCACTGCCTAAACTGTTCCAACAGTTTTCCTTCTCTCAAGTTGAAAAGGTAATTATTTTTTTCCATAGTCATACATTCTTGAGGACTTAAAGAATATATTTTGAAAAGTTCATTTCCAGAATATATTTCCAAATGAAAACATCATAATACTCTTTCATAATGAGTAAAAGTTTCACTTTTACATTTATTCAGTTCTGAAGCATTGTCTCTATAACAGCAAACATCCTCCAACTTAACCATTTTAATATGGATTATTGCTCTTTTTCTATTTAATTGCCAAAAACACTTAAAAGAGGAGACATGTTTTTGAATGAACAAGTACCCATTTTAGGAAGGCTCAGTCAATTTCTTGCAACATCAACATTGCTAGCGATGGGATGGTCTGAAGAACGTCGGTTTCCTTTTATTTTTTCCTTTAAGGAAATGATAATATTTCAAAAAGTCATAAGATCAATTAAACAATCCAGTTTCCCGTGTTAAAGTCTACCCATGAGAGAACTGAAGGGAAAGAATATTGTTGGGATTTACCATTATGAAAAAAACACTTGCAATTGAAGTGCATCAATTCCAATTTCATTCTACACCTTGGTTAATGACAAGGCAGACTTTTTCCTTTGGATCTTAAGTCTGCGTTATCCCTAAAATAGTGCCTGAAACTCTCCATCTTCCAAAGCTCTGTGCCTGGTTGGGGCTTCCTCTGACTCAGTACAATATGCTCACAATCAAGATGTTCTTTCTGGCTGTGACTGTGACTGGCACGACTTACAAACCTGGGCAGAGAACCAAAGAATCACACCTGGCACTGTGGTCCTGTCCAAGAAGGATGAAAACAGGGCAGGCTGAACTTCAACTGCCAACACGTCCAAGGCCGCCTGGCCCTCCGCACGCCTTTGTTCTGGTCCTAAAAGATTACAGAGACCCATGGTCACACCCCAACCTGACA
>NC_138865.1:56506866-56626331 GCF_965194805.1 Balaenoptera borealis | reverse complement strand
TAGACACATACATATATGTATATTCTAAAAATAAACTTTAAAATATTAAACTAGTATTATTTTCAGAATTTCATTGTGATACTGTGCTCCTTTGGGCCATGATTAGAGATTTTAATCCATTGGTGATATTGACATCCTTACATTTATTGAAGTTGTTGAATTACTTGTCACAATCACCTGGTGGAAGGGCAGTTAGTTTTACATGCTGAGAAGTAGGAGGAAAAGTAGCAATGATTAAAAAGACATTTGAGTGCTACTCTTGCCTCTGGCTGGTTTACTTTGGACGTCATAAACCCTTTTTTTCAGGATCTAATATTTGGGAGTATGCTTGAGAAAACAGAGCTTCAGGAAAGCTAAGAATGACCTCTCTTTGGCTGACTCATTCTGACTTTAAAGTAATATGTCTTTACAGAACATGGTGAGAGTTCAAAGTCTGCTTTTGTTTTTCCCGTATTTCCTATGGTAGAAGAAAAACAAAACTGTAACCCATGCATTTGTTTAATTCCTACTTTTATTTCAGTGGGATAAGCACTGCATCCTTTTGTCATGGAAGAAAGTGTGATGGATAGTATCCTTCCTTTCTTACAGTCACCTTGGTATTCCTTCAGCCACAAGGCTGTAGAAGTGGAGTTAAGGTACTTGTCAGATAGGCCATCTCCACTAGCCTGGCTTTAAGGAACATAGACAGGAACACAAGAATATTCTGTGTTGGCAGGACAGTTTCACAGAGGGAACACAGGATTGGATTAGAAACCTGGACAAGATATTTAACTTTTCAGAGCATTACTTTCCCCTAGTACAATAGAGGTAATGCCTGCCTAATGGTGTCTTCATTATGATTAAATAAAAATATGACTGTAGAACTTCCCTGGCAGTCCAGTGGTTAAGACTCTGAGCTCCCAATGCAGGGGACACGGGTTCATTCCCTGGTTGGGGAATTAAGATCCCGTATGCTGCATGGAACGGCCAAAAAAAAAGACTGTAAAACTACTTGCATTGTGCTCAGCATATAGTAGGCGCTCTAGCACTTTCAACAGGTATGTTGGTATAATTAGCAAATTGGTCCTCTTTATTCTCAGGCCATTTTCAAAGTGCAAATTCAAAGTGCAAGTTCTGTGTTGTCCGATTTTCTCCTCCAGATCCTACTGCTGAATTACCTCAGACTTAATGATACAGCTTTTTGCTACTTTCCAGATCCCCCATCTTTGAACTTGATAGATTTTTCAAAACGCTGCTTTCCATTTGTATCATGCAACTCATGACCACAGGGTCCTACTTGGACCTTCTACTTTCCTGCTTTCCTCCAGTGCTTCTCTGCTGTGGCAGCGGGAAGACCACACAGCTCCCTGAATCAGGGTACCGCTCAGGGTCCTCTTTATCAGTTCTCCAAACTGGCCGAACATTGGGAACACTGGGAAGCTGTTTACACAACAGATCTGTTATGTAATATATATCTATTTAAACAGATTGTGCTGATTCTGATTCAGTAGCACACAGGAAATGTGCCTGGTGATCTGTCACACATTTAGATGGACTAAATCACCTTCAAATCAAAGGTTATATGGAATACCCATTTTTTTCTTTGTTTCACTTGTACGCCTTCTAAGGAGCCATTTTCTTCCAATTTCCTCTTAGTTACTATGCATAATCACCATCTTCTTGTTCTGATGGCTAAACCCCTTTGCTTTTCCCCAGAGCCACCAGTTTGCCAAATCATACTGTTCTCAAAAAACTTTCTCTAGCCCTCATGCTCCTCTCTCTTCTACCTCTTTTCTAAACTTGAGGGAACTATTCGTTCTCATCTCCTATGAATGTCCTCCAGTCTTCTCTCCTTACCAAAAGGCCCCTCTGGATTCTTACCTCTGAGCTTTCCTCAGTGCTGCCTTGACATTCCTGCTGGTCTTGGTTGTTAGAGCAATATTGGTTCATCTCCAACTGCACTCAAAGTCTAGTGGAGCTGGTTGCCTGCCCGGGCTCCAGCCCTGGCCTGACCCTTCCACCTCTTGGCAGGACTTGCCCCCAGGGTGTGGTGACAGAGGGCTTCGCTGTTGCCATTTCCACTGCTGCCAGCTGGGGCCTGCCAGGGTTGCCATAGAATTGGGCTGCTAAGTTCCAGGCCCTGAGAAGGCTGTGGAAACACTCTGGCTTCTGGACTCTGGCTGAAGCCAGCCCATCCAGAAGGGTGGTTCTGCTTGAACGATGCGCATCTCCCTGACAGGCCGGACAAAGCCTTTTCACCCAGGCCTGAAAATACGGACTTCTACTGACTTTCTCTTCTCCTCCCTACATACCATTCTATGACCAATTCCTTTTAATGCCTTCTTTGAAATCTCTCTTCCTTTGTGTTGATTTTATGGGCGGTAACTCACAGGAAATCAATACTATTAAATATATATATAATATCATTATAGAAAGTTGTTCAAAAATACTCTTCACTCAATCAGTATGCAACCCAAAACTTCAATGAATTCTCATTGTTTAAAAACCTGAAATCAAACCTGTTGATTTCACATTCAAAACTTATCACTATTCAGTCCTTCCTTGGTCACATTTCTCTTATTCTCACTGTTCCTTGGAAGAAGTCAGTGCTTCCACCAATCAAATATCTTCATTGTTCATTTATTCAACAAACGTTGACTGGGCTCTTTGGATGGTGCATTCTGTGGGCACCATTTACCAGACTCACTGTAAACATTTCTGCTTCCTGATCTTGTTCAAATCTACCCCACTTCTTGACCTGCCTTCCCCACCTGGCTTCCATCTCAGGCTCAGGTACGGCCTCATTTCCTTTTTCAAAATCTTTGTGGGCAGCTCCAGTTTTCTGGCTTCCTCATCCTCTTTGACCTTTGTTTTCCCCATTATCTGTGTTACTCCTTGGTACCTACTTTCTCTTCTCCTTTACTTTGTCCATATGCTTAAGTAGACCTTATATCAATATTTTTTTTAAATTTTATTGGAGTATAGTTGATTTACAATGTTGTGTTAGTTTCAATATCTTCTGTACTTATGTGTCTCTCTAACAAGATGAAAAGTTCCATCAAGTCAGTAGTTCTCAAATTTTGGTCTCTGATCTGGCAGCATCAGTATCACTTGGGAACTTGTTAGAAATGCAAATATTCAAGCCCCACCCTAGACCTAATGCGTCAAAATTCTGAGTGTAGGGCCTAGCAGGCTGTATTTTAACAAGGCTTCCAGGGGAAACTGATGCTCCCTGAAATTTGAGAACCACAACTCAGGTCATGGATTTGGAAATGAGGAAGGCTTGGTCTGCCTGTTTATTCCCCAAGTATACTTGCAAAATATCAATATTTGGGACTTTCTGTTTTGATGGTGTATATGAAAGCCTTTGGAAAACTTTAAGCCTTCATTGCATATATATGTAATTGTTTATTTTTACCCTTTTCAAAAATTACTTGAACCAAGTTAAAAGATGATAAAATAGAAAATGAGAACAAAGGAAAGGAGGAGGTGATAAATATGCTAACTACCAGAGTTGCTATTGTTCTCATAGTATCTCTGAGCTTGCTGGCAGCAAGGAAAAAAAGGAAAGTATAATGTCTTTCTTGTTCCATTTGTATCAGAGGAGGGCAAAGTTCTATTTCTCTAACTAAACTAAAAAAAAAAAATAATAATTCCCATGTGGAAACTTTTAGAGGACTATAGAGAGTTAAAAGGTAAAATCTAAAGGTTTTATAACATATGTAGCAATGGTTCTCACATGACTGGTTTATTTTTATTGTCACCATTATCCGAATTTTGCCAATGCTGAGCATGCAAGATGAGGAGTTATGACTAAACCTCCGACAGGAACTCACTCTGCCGTTTATCATAATTTGGTGGCTGGAAGGAGGCGTTAATTTTCCCCAGCAAGCCAACCAGCAAGACAATAATGTGGAGTGTTGTGCTGGAGTGTCAGCCACTCACAGTGGGCCCTGTAAGAGGCAGGAAGGGTGTGAGATGAATAGGCCATTATCCACAGGAAAGAGTAAACATCTAAAGGAGGGCAGCTCTGTCAGAGGTCCCTGGCCCTGTCTGCCTGGCCCCAAGGTCACTGAACCTAAACAAGGTGAGTTTGGACTGGAGCACAGGGTTCCACATCAAGTAGAGGACTGAGGCCAAGTACAGTGAGACCGGAGCCGGAAGATGGGGCATCTAAGAGATTTGACAAATCTCTTCCAAGTGCTGTCTACCACAGAGAACAGTTTACAAGAAGACAGTTGTAACAGTTTTATCGTGGGGTGGGTTGCCTTTATTTTATGATAATGACATAATAAGGCTTTTCTGAAATTAGGAATTCAAACCAATACTGCTGCATAAATTCAGGGGCAATTTTTAGATAGGACTGGGATGCAAATGAATTTATCTTTAGTAAACCCCTATTGACTTTGGGTATGGCCCCTGTATCCACAATCTGGATCCTGTTCTCTCCAATTTGACAGCCTTATGACACATGAACGCCAGCTGGGGGAAGAAGGGAGCTTAGTTCCTAAGCACTGAACAACTCTTGCCTATAGTGTGCTTTTCTTTCTATTGTAAGTAATCTCGCACAAGTAATTTTCCTGAAGGCAGCACTGCAATGCGTCTCAAATGTTTGATAGAATAAATAGGTGATGAAGAAGAAAGATTACATAATTTGGAGTCAGGATTCCAGACTCTGTCATTTACCAGCTGCATGACCTCATCAGATGTGATCATGCATAAAAGTGCTTTGAAAACTGAAAGTACCATGTACTTTGGTTGCTATTTCTTATACATAGTCAGGGAAATTAGTCTCTTTTAAAAATGTTCAAATACAATTGAGATAAGGGCTATGTGGGGGGAATTGTACGTACATTTCCTGGTGTGTGCCACACATTCCCAGTCTTCCTAACCCTGAACCTCAACTTACATGGTATTGCTGAGGGCCTGTTACCTGTCAGGGGTTGGGCTAGGTTAACAACCATTTCACAAATGAGGATATTATAGCACCAAAATGTTAAATACTTTATCCAAACTCACAGAAAGACTACATCTTTTTAGACAGGGCTTTTATTAGAAAAGAAGAGAGAGGAATGGTAATAATAATAATAATAATAATAATAATAATAATAATAGCAGCAATAACAGCTGACTGAAATCCCTGCAATTTGTCAAACATTTTACACACACTATCTTGTTTAATCATCACAACAACCCTATGAGATGAATAGTTACCCAGTTTTAAAGTCGAGAAAACTGAGGTTCGGTGTCCTTGAAGGGATGTGCCCAAGGAAATTCAGCTGGGATTGAAATCCATCTTTCCTCAAGACCTTGATTTTCACATTATGTTCTACTCCCTCCCAGAGTAGAGCAGGGATAAGAACCATCACATTTCTAACTTTCAAATCAATGAATTCATCAATATCAAATTGCTGGAAAAAGCCCTCCCTAAAATTTAAGTACTAAAAAGACAGCAATCTCCGCAGATGTTCCTCTGGAAGTTTCTATAGTGGCTTAGGTTTATATTTTATTTAAATGGAATCCAAAAAGATTTCATTTCTATATTAAAAAAATCACCAACTGCATTATTCCTTCCAAACTAGTATTCTTTTCTCTAATATAAAAAATAATTTCAATTGATCATTCATTTTCCTGATCCTTCTCTTACTTTTTCAGGATATCCCATTCATCTTCATAAAAAATGGTCCAGCTGAGGAAAATAACAAAGGCGAGGAAAGGAAATGCTTTGGCTTTCTGGAGTGTAGTCAGCCTGATTCTGTGAAAAGAATGTATAGAGGATTAAGTATGTTTTTCCCCTCAAAGTGTGCTTGTTAATTCCTACCTCCCACCAACTCTAGCTACATAATTTGTGAGGCCCAGTGCAAAATAATAACTAGGTCACCTTGTTCAAAAATTATTAAGAATTTCAAGACAGCAATAGCAGAACGTAATGGACATACAAGGCCCTTCGAAGTAGGGGTTCCTGCAAGACTGTGCAGGTCATGAGCTCATGAATCCAGCCCTGCCTCTTGGTAGTGTTGTAGCTCCAGGAATATATCAATGACAAACTTAGTTTGGTGTAACCAAGGATAAATATCCTTGGTGAGCACAGGGTTGCCTCTCTTAGAGATGCCTGGCTGAGAAGTCCAAGGAAGCTTTTGAAGATTTTGCTATCACATTCACTCAAGGCACATTGTCTGTGGAACAAGAGCTTGCATAGGTGCATAATTGCTATAAGTTATTTCCTTGTAGCAAGTCATTCAAGTGTTTTATTTAAGTCAGTAATCATAGGGGATATTGTCAAATGTAAATGTAATAAGGTAAAATAACAATACTGATTTCTTTTCCAAAGAAAGAGTATATTTGGCCTATGATCTTGGTAGCTATTATTGCTTAGTTACTAAGCTGAATCTGACCTGAAGGGCCTCATTGGGGCCTGGAATAAAGCACTTGTCTTGGGGTTTGTCTCTGTTTCCGTGCATACTCCATCCACCCACAAACTCCATTACCCACAGATGTAAGGAGAGAAATGGGGGAAGGGTGAAAACTCAAAAATATTATGTGTCTTCTAGGTAGAACTCTACATATTTTTAAAAAATACTAAACATTTGCAATCATCTACAGGATATTTTTCTGGAAAAATAGTTTAAATGTTTAGAATACTTATATTTTTGAGGAAATTTTAAAAGATTCCCTTGTCTGCTAAGATTTCAATTAATGACAAGTAAAGAATATAAAAATGGAAAACCTTGAACTACTTTTTCTCCTTTCTCAGTTTCCATGTAGATTTTCCCTCAGGGCCTTTAAGTAGACAAAGGGAAATTTGAAAAAAAGAAAGAACTTAAGCCATAACTTGAAAAGGCAAAATGATAAAATGGACTCAATAATCTCTAAATAATAAATAAATAATCAATCTATCTGGTTTAAAGCTTTTTAAATGAAGAGATCAGTTTCCCTTGGGCAGGTTCTAGGGTGGAAGAAGGGGAGAGAAAGAATGTTATAAAACTGTCATCTAGAAGAATGATCCCTTCCTTTGCAATGAGTTTTATACCGAGATTGATGGTCAAGTTTGCTTGTTAAATGTCGTCTTGGGAGACTTCCCTGGTGGTGCAGTGGTTAAGAATCTGCCTGTCAATGCAGGGGACACAGGTTCGAGCCCTGGTCTGGGAAGATCCCACATGCAGCAGAGCGACTAAGCCTGGGCGCTTCAACTACTGAGCCTGCGCTCTAGAGCCCACGAACCACAACTGCTGAGCCTGTGTGCCACAACTACTGAAGCCTGCGTGCCTAGAGCCCGTGCTCCACAACAAAGAGAAGCCACTGCAATGAGAAGCCCGCGCACCAGAACAAAGTGTAACCCCCGCTCGCTGCAACTAGAGAAAGCCCGTGTGCAGCAGCGAAGACCCAACGCAGCCAAAAATAAATAAATTTAAAAAAAAAGAATGATCTCACTTATATGGAGAATCTAAAACAAAAACAGAAAACTCCCACCAAACTCACAGAAACAGATCAGATTTGTGGTTTCCAGAGGCAGGGGTGGGGGGAGGGGGAATCGGAGGAAGGGGGTCAAAAGCTACAAACTTCCATTTACAAGATAAATAAGTACTTGGGATGTAATGTACAGCATGATGACTATAGTTAACCCTGCTATGTGATGTATGTGTGACAGTTTTTGAGAGAGTAAATCCTAAGAATTCTCACACAAGGAGACATTTTTTTGTCTTTTTTCTCCTTTCTCTTTTTAGTGTTTCTATGTGAGAGGATGGACGCTAACTAAACTTATTGTGGTAATCATTTCACAATATACATAAGTCAGACCATTACGCTGCACATCTTAAACATATATTAATGTATGTCAATTATTTCTTAATAAAACCAGAAGGGGGAAAAAGAGAAAAAAACTCTGAGGAATAAGGCAGCCCCTTGGGACTAGTAATAGTGGGGTAAAGAAAGGAATGCTGTTATCAACCCAAGACCTGGAGGGACTGGCTACTAGAGCCCAGAGACAAGGCTGGTTGGCGAGGGCTGCCTGACAGCAGCTGTGACCTCAGTCAAGGGACAAGGGAAGCAGCCAGCCTGTTGCAGCCCTGCAGGGTGGGGAAGGAAGAGAACTACACACTGTGACCCTACTCTGGGCTTTCCTCCTGATCTCCTGCTGGGATCTCTCATTGGCCAACCCCAAATAGAAATGGAAGCAGAGGGCAAGAAGGTTATCCTCTTAGGGCAAGAGTGGATCTGGAGGGGAAAAGAGAAGTTATGCAGCTCCATGTCAGTGAGGAATGTAGTGAGTTCAGCTCTGAATGGGGGGAGTTTGAGGTTTTTGAGGGATGTCTGGAGGGTGTACATACAGCGTAATGTTTAGGGAGAAAATGAGTTCTGGAGCCAGAACTGCCCCTATTTGCATCTGGGAGTCACCAGTTACTAGTTGTGTGAACTTGGAAATGCTGCTTACCTTCTCTATGCTTCAGTTTCCTCATCTGTAAAATAGAGAATCATCATAGTACCTACCCCTTAGAATTGTTGTGGATTATAAATGCATTATCACATGTAAATTATGCAGAATGGGGCCTGGCACATAGAAAGCAGTAAATAAATGTCTGCTGTTAATACCTATTAGCCATATGGAAATGCCAAGCCAGCAGGTGAATATATGAATCTGAAGGTCAGGGAAGAAGAGAGATTACATTCACATAGTTTTGAGGGAAGTTATGATGTTAGGTCACCCAGGGGGAATGTCTAGAGTAGCACTGTCCAATAGAAGTATAATGCAAGCCACATATGTAATTTCAAATTTTGAAATTAAAAAAAAGAAAAAAATCCATGACATTAAGAAAAACTGAAGAGGAACAGTTGAAATTATTTTTGATAATATATTTTCTTTAATCCAAATGTTACTGTTTCAATATGTATTCAATATTAAAAAATTAATAAGATATTTTACTTTCTTTTTTTGTACTAAGTCTTTGAAATTTGGAGTGGATTTTCTCCTTATAGTACATCTCAGTTTGAACTAGCATATTTTAAAACCTTGATAGCCACAAGTACTAGTGGCTTCTGTATTGAGCAGTGCTGGTCTAGAGTCAGAAAGGCAGGAAGACTAGCAGAGGTCTCTGAAAAATACTCATAGTTAAGGTTCTGAGGCAGGATAAAGAAACTAGAATTTAAGAAAGGCAAGGTTATAAGAATCAGAATAATGTGGTGCTGCAGACATCGGGTGCATGGAGCGTTTGTAGTGATTTTGAAAATTTTCAGATACGGCAGCCAGTCCTGTAGGAACACGTCTATAAAATGCCCACTAAATCTGGCAAACGTTCACCAAAAAGGTTGTTGGTGACCTGGGGGAAATTGTTTTTATTAAAAAAAAATGGTAGCCAGAGGAGGGATAGGAATGAGTTGTATGATTGTGCTGGAGGGAGAGCTGAGGTCACGGGAAAGTTTAAAAATTATTAGGGGGTGGTGAGCACGCACCAGAGCTTCTTAGCTACACCTTCAAAACAAGACAAGCTCAAAAGTGTCACATTTACTCACTCACTTTCTATCTCTTCTTCTAATGCCTATCTCTTCTCACTTCTGTTGCAGTATCATCTTTATTGACTTCTTTGCCTCTAATCTTATAGTCTCATCCGCCTCCTTCGCATATGTTTCAGGGAGATTGTAATAGATCACAAGTACCATTAATGTTGGAAATGATGTGTCTATCCAGCAAACATTAATTGGGCCCAATTTGTACACCTGCTGTTTATTCATCGGCATTCATTTCCCTCTTTCCCCTTTCATTAAGCCTCTTATTTCCACTTTGGAATCCATGTGACTCTAAAGATGAAGCATGTGACCTAGACTATTCCATCTCCTCTGACAGATAGGTTGGTCCCTATGTGACATTTGACCTAAGTCTGCCAATTAGAGTGAATCTTAAGTTCTGCTTGGAATGTTAGGATAAGGGTGTTCTCTCTCCCTCTAGATGGTATGGTATGCAGATATGAAACCTAGAATTGTTACAGGTATATTTGCTCTACCAGGGAATGTAATCTGAGGATAAAGCAAATACAGAGAGGAAAGGAGAGCTCAGAGGATCGCAGAGAAATGAAGCCAGAGCCCTAAGGATAAGAAAGGGGTTCAAGCCATGCCTAGAGTCTCCCTTGGGGCGTTTGTTATGTGAACCAATAAATTACCTTTATTTTCTAAGTCGTATCCAATTGTATTTTTGATTACTTGCAACCAAAAATATCTACTCCAAAGCTTACCATGTGCCAGTATTTGTGTTAGAATCTTGAGATCATTTTACTGCTTAAAATTCTTAAACAATTCTTGCCTATAGTGATGTTGACAATTAGTATTATCACACACAGGGCAAAATCTAACCTTGTTTTTAAGGAGTTTCAAGGTCAAAAATGCCCTTCATAAGATAGCCTTGCCTACTTGCATCCTCCTGTAACATTTTACCCTCTGATAATAATGAACTATTTGTAATTCTCTAACATGCTCTGGAGGTATTAAAATATGGCCACAAATTGTTTGAAACTACTCCAATTATGGTGTGATATATATGTCTCCTCTTCTTGAATCTGAGAGGGCTTATGAATGCATTGGCCAAAAAATAATAGCAGAAATGTTGCTTAAGTGGCTTCCAGAACTAGATCATAAGAGTTGTGCAGCTTACTACAGGTTTTCCTGCAATACTTACTGTCTAATGCTTCCTCTCAGGGCATTCGCTCTGGGAACCCAACGGCCGTACTGTTGGGACTCTCGGGCCACATGGAGGTCTTCCTATCTGCAGTCCCAGTTAAATCCAGCCTTCGAGTTGTCTTATCCCAGGCACCGGAATGTGAATGAAGAAAACTTCAGATGATTCCAATCCTCTGGCATTTGATTCACTCACAGCCATTTTTAGATTTCTAGTGTCTTTCTAGATGAGGCCCAAGACACTATGGAGCAGAGACAAGCTGTCCCTGGGCTGCACTTTCTGAATTCCTATTTCACAGGTCATGAATTTAATAAAATGGTTTTATCTTACACTGCTAAATTTGGGACCCTTTTTTACATACCAATAAATAATTGGAACAGAATTGGAACTTTTATTTAGAATTTGTGTCTGTAAAGCAGGAACACCCTTCCCCTCATTGCCCAGGCAAATTCTCATTTTCCCCTATAAATCTAGAATAAAATTCTACAGACTCATTGAAGGCTTCCTTTAACTCCTCAACAGCTTTATGTTTTCTTTCTTCTATGTTCCCATCAGTGCCAGCTTATAAATTATCTTAAAGGATTTAATTCTTTTGTGGCCTGTCCCTGCCCTGGAGTATAAACTCCTGGAAGGTAGGAGCCATGTCTTTTTGGCTTTGTATCTTCAGGGCTGGATTATCGTGTCTAGCACATACTAGCTGTCCAATAAGGGCAATAAAATGTTTTATGCTAGAAATGTTATAGAGTTCAAGTACAGCACTGTCAAGAACTGTGAAGGGTCTGAGATTTTAGATGTAATATAATAAATTAGCCTGCCACAATTTCATGAATGTTCACAGAAGACATGCGACTCCTTGATCAGGGACAAAAGAATACATTACTCATGACAATAGTAGTAGCTAGAATGTCAACATTTCTGCCCATTCGCTAAGTGCCAATTCCTCCTAGGTGATGCAGATAGGGGTGGATGATGCCTAAACATGCATTGGGTTGCATTATAGGAGAGGAACCCCAAGCTTAAGGAACCTGAATCTTTTATAAAAGTCAGTAAACCTGGCTGCCCTTTGCCCTGGAGAGAGACATTATCTTGATTATACTGGGCAATAAATAAACCTGCCCTTTGCTCTGGAGGAAGACACTATGTCTTCCAAGGCTGTTTGCTCAAACATCCTTTAAAAAATAGTATGAAACAAAAGAGTCATTTTACTGGCAACATGAACAGAAATGTGAGAGACCCAGGAAGATTTGTCTCCCAAGAAACACAAGGAGAGATCATTTATACTAGTAATTTTTCAGATCATTAAAGTCTTCAAAGAGAAGGTGTTACCTAAAGTGTCTTGAAATTTACGAGTAGGCATTCACCAGGCAGATGGTGTTTTTAGGACATTTCATGAAGCAGGAGCAATTTGAGCAAAAGTATGGAGTGATGGATGACTTTGGGAAACCGAAGATGGTTTGGCATGGACGCAGTGCAGGGTGTGAGGGAGGAAAGGGTCTAGTGTGAGATGATTGAAGAGGTAGGCCAGAGGCAGCTCCCAGAAGGTCTCTGTGCCATGCTGACAACGTTGACTTTATCCTGTAATCCACTGGAAGCCAGTGAAGGTTTTTAAGCAACTGAGGCATATGATCAGATTTGCATTTTATAAAGGTCTATCTAGCTGAGACAGAAAGGGCATTCCAGGAAGAAAGAACGGCATGGACAAGATGGAGACATTAAAAGTGCCAGGTAAATTGAGGGAACTGTAGCAGATTTCTGAACATGATCATCATTGCAACATTCATCAATGCGATTGTTTATCAAGAGTGGCTTAACAGCTTTCAATCAGTCACCAGGAGCCAGTTGTTAAGCTGGGGCATAGTCTAGGGAAGTCTAGGGCTATGCCATGTTGAATTAGGATAAGCTAATTCATGTCAATAATCCACAGTGAAAGAAGAGACTCAAGTTGGCAATTAGATTTCATCTTAACTGCCTGCTTTTATTGTTTGTGATGGGCCACCTGGAACGTGATGTTAAAACGTATTTTCGGCCCTATTCTGGGCTCATTGGTAAAGAAGGAACTATTTACTTAGTTTTGTCTGCTATGGACAAAACTATGGTGAGTTAACCATACGTTTTCTGACAGTAGGCTAGGGGATAAGGTTTGGTCAAAGCTATTATTGAGAAATAGAAACCTACACAGGGGCCAGGACCTGGGGCAGGAGTAGTTATATAAACATGGGAAGGTTAGGAGGACAAATGAGATGGCAGAAGAGCACAAACAAGATGGAAACAGGGACAATTAGGGTTGAAAAGCCAAGATCTATATCTAAAGTATGAGATAAATGAGGCAATAGCCAGGTTAGGGACAGAGATGTTTCAGGTTATACCAAAGGGGGAGTTATCAAAGAAAGATTTTTTGAAATGTGACGACTCGAGTCATCTTTCTCCAGACCTCACAATTTGATCCTGGCACTTGATGGTAATGGAGATGAAAGTGACACAAGACCAAAATGTCATAGTCACTACCTAAGGATACAGAGAATGCGTCTCCTTTGGTTGAGGGTGTTCCAAGTTTTCTAAAGAGTAAGCACTATTGTAAGGTGGTTTTGCTGTATTTCTCGACAATATTCAATTCTGTTATGGAGGATAAGCAAAACAAATGAGATGGATAAAACTCATAAGGTATGTCAAGTGGCTTGTAAGATATAGATAACATTTACTAGAACGTTAAGCATAGATAGTAAGTTAATTATCTATAAGACATATTTAAGATAGATGTTGGAAAATATGGTAAAAACAATAGAACCAGAGTGTCATATATATATTTATGTTTATGTAAAGAACTAGAAGGACCAAAAAGCACAAAATATTCATGATATATAAACATGAGGCACATGAAGCACTCAATATTCAATGTTCAATATTCAATATTGAGTACTCAATAGTGAAGTTCTCAGTATTAACAGAGTGTTGTTTTTTCCTTGCTTCTTTGTGGTAAGTTTTGATTGAAAGCTGGACATCTTGGGTAGGACAGTATTATTCATGCCTGAAATTGGCCGTGCCTCTTCTTTTGTTAGCCCTTTAGTGTGGGGTGTTGAGATAATTAGTCAGGAGTTGAGCTGGGTTTGTGTTTTATTGTTGCTATGGTTACCTTCAGTACACCTTCAGGACAGGTTTCAAATTCTTCCACCTTATCTTGTGCTTAGGCTGAGGCTGGTTTGCTGGAGACTTTTTCTTAATGACTCCTCCATCCTCAGCTTTAGGTCTTCCCCTTGTGCCCACCCCTCAGAGAGTGAACACCTTCACGCTATTGCCTTTCCCTCAGCTGTTACTTGTTCCTCAGTGCGTGCTAGCCTGCTGGTGGGATTGGGGAGTTGGGTTCTCCAGTTCAATTTCAGTCATAGGGGCTGTGTTTCTGAGTCATAGGGATGGGAACTTCTCAGCAATCGGCCTCACCCCCAGTGGTGGGGGAACGCTAAAGGACCAGAACATTTTCCCGCCCCCTCTCCTAAGAGCACAAGTTTGTTTGCTTGTTTGTTCCCTTCTCCCAGCTGCATGGGTGCCCTGTGGGTGATAGGGTTTGTTACCCTTCTCCCAGTGGCTTAAGAAGGCTTTTATTTCTCAAGGCAGAAGGAACTAGGTTGGGCTTTATGTTTGTCAAGCAGTGGCTGCTGTTCCCTTCTCTCAGGCCTGCACTTTCTCTGTCTCTCCTACATCCAGTCTTTGTTGTGGAGGCTGAGTGAGACCCTTAGAAAAAAGCCTGCAAGCACGTGCAAATTCCCTTTGTGTCTGTGGCTCCTCGAGATTATATAATTTTATTCTACCCCACGCTCAGCTGTTGGCAGTTTAGTAAACATTTTTAGCTAACGTAGTCTTCTCAGCAGCTTGTATGGCATCTCACATCTGCCCAAGGTAAGCAGGTCTTGTAACTTATCTCTCCTTGGATGTACCTGTTTGTTGTTAGATTTTAGGTTAACTGTTTGCCCTATAACCTTAGCTTTCTGGAGCATTCAAGAAGTGATTTTTATATAATATCCTTTTTTTTCTGTTGTAAAGGTGGGGAAAATGCTCATTCCATCTCTCTACATCATGAGTGGAAGCTTGCCCCCTACCCTAAGGGTGTTAACCTACCCCATCACTTTCTTCCCATGTGTCTTTTACTTTTTTATTTTTATTTTTAATTTCGGTGACCTCTCTCTTTTATTATTGATTAATATTGCCAGAGATTTGTCTTTTTTTTTTTTTTTTTTGCCTGCGTTGGGTCTTCGTTGCTGTGCGTGGGCTTTCTCTAGTTGCGGCGAGCAGGGGCTACTCTTCGTTGCTGCGTGCAGGCTTTCTCTAGTTGCGGTGAGCAGGGGCTACTCTTCATTGCAGTGCGTGGGCTTCTCATTGCGGTGGCTTCTCTTTGTTGCGGAGCATGGGCTCTAGGCGTGCGGGCTTCAGTAATTGTGGCTCGCGGGCTCTAGAGCTCAGGCTCAGTAGTTGTGGTGCATGGGCTTTGTTGTTCTGCAGCATGTGGGATCGTCCCGGACCAGGGATCGAACCTGTGTTCCCTGCATTGGCAGGCAGATTCTTAACCACTGTGCCACCAGGGAAGTCCCCCCATCTGTCTTTTAAATTGATTTAATAAAATATGAGGTTTGAGCATCTTAATTTGATCTGTGAGCCTCTCTGTTCCTAACATCCATGAGAGTTTGCCTGGTAAAATACTTCTTAGACTATCATTGCATCAAGATAATTTCCCACATAGCAACTATTAGCTTGGTGTGGACAAGGCTCCTCCCTGTTGAAATTATTTCCTGAGAGCCTGGGGCATTTTTACTCAAGAATTTATAGATGTACTGAAGAACAATACACTTTGTTACACTTTCACACATAAAACAATTTGTTATTAAAACAATATATAAAAACACACACATATACAACATGTAAAACAATGCATAACTTTTTTGGTTATAATAAATCATACCTCTGTTCTTAGTTTTCTGGTTCCAGTTTCTTGAGCTTAGAGAGCTATAAAAGGCTTAAAGATTATTTTTGTCCACGTTTCTTCTTTGATGGTGAAGAGACTGAGATCCAGGGTGGTAGGGAGGCATGTCTAAAGTCACAGAGCAGTTAGATCTGGCACCTGCCCTCTGGTCCCTGAGCCCCAGGAGTTTTAGGATTTAGAAAATATTTCTAAATCTTTTCTAAAAAAGAAGTGACAAAATGGCAAAAACGTACTGTTGTCCTTTCATGAATAAATAAGTTAGTTTTCATTTAGTTACAAGTTACAAGAAACGTAACCAATCCTATCTTCAGCATTATTATCTCATAAAACAAGAAGTCTAGAGTGGGTAGATGGTTCCAGGTGTAACTGGGTGGATGGTTCCAAGAACAACTGTTCAACAATGTCATGTTACCTGTTTATCTCGACTCTGCCATCCTCATATGTTGGCTGTTTATCCTTGGGCTTATTGCCAATGGTTGCAAGATGATTGTTGCAGCTCAAGACACTACATCCGCACATAACCTCGTGCAGGGCAGAAGGAGGTCTCCTTGCCTTTCTCTTCTCACAACAAAGTAAAATTCTTACTGGGAGTCCCTACATCAAACTTTTTCTTCACCTCAAGCCCAAACAGGTTTACATGCCCACCCATAAGCTAATCACTAGCAAAGGTGACAGAAGTTACTATGCTTAGCTGAGAGTCTAAATCTCAACAGTGTATAGATCAATCAGGCTCTACTCTTGGGGCTGGCAAAAGAGCCCATCTTCCCCATGTGTTGCTTCCTTGGGGTTCTATAATACTAACAAAGATGGGAATAGCTGTTGGGCATAGCCAACAGTGCCTGATTCAATGACATTCAATAAATGTTACTTTGCTGCATTAAAAATAACCACAGTGAAAAAAGGAGTAATAATCAGGTTTAGAAAAAGTAGAAATTGTTCCATCAAATTTATGAACTATTTCTAAATATTCAGTTGGGGGTGGTCTTGTACTATAGCATAGTCAGAGGAACTACATCTGGCTTCTTCACGTTGACTATCATGAGGAGAAAAAAAATCTCATCATGATAAAGTCAAGATTCACATTTATGATGTGATTTCATTGTCTAATATGCCTATTACTCTTCAAAAAAATCCTGGGAAGAATTAAAAGAAGATAAATTTAAGATGGAAG
This sequence comes from Balaenoptera borealis, assembly GCF_965194805.1. Classification (NCBI taxonomy): domain Eukaryota; kingdom Metazoa; phylum Chordata; class Mammalia; order Artiodactyla; family Balaenopteridae; genus Balaenoptera; species Balaenoptera borealis. Next base: position 56,609,549 of record NC_138865.1, on the reverse strand, counting down.
GGCTGCTACTATTTCTAATACCAAGAAATCATCATTCCTCAGATGTTAGCTTAATAAAGATTGTCAAGGAAGATTTTTGTTTATTCTCTATGTGTTTACTCTCACAACTTCAAGCAAAAGTAAGACTCGAGTAGAATTATTAAAACACAGCCGGAGAGAAAGGGAAATAAAGATGCCACAGGCAAAAGTACAGAAGTGGTAGAGGAATTTCTCTATTTTCCTACTCCTACCCTTTTTTCACATTGGGCTGCCTCTTCCTGGGACTTTAAACATAGGTGTGATAAATGTGTCAACTTGACCAGATCATGGGATACCCAGATATCTGGTTAAACATTATTTCTGGGTGTGTCTGTGGGGAAAATAATAGCATTTGAATCAGTGGATTGAGTAAAGATCTCCATACAGTAGGTGGACATCATCCAACCCACTGAGGGCCTGAATAGAACAATAAGGTGGAGGAAGAAAGGATTAGCTCTCTCTGCCTGACTGTTGAGCTGGGACATCAGTCTTCTGCTCCTGATTCTCAGGCCTTCAGACCAGACTGGAATCTACATCATTGGCTCTCTGGCTCTCAGGCCTTTGAATGGCACCACTGGGTTTCCTGGATCTTCAGCTCGTGGATGGCAGATGATGAGACTCCTTAATTTCCATAGTTACATGGGCCAGTTCCTTACAATAAATCTTATTGCAGATAGATAAACAGATAGATAGAAAATATGATTGGTTCTGTTTCTCTGGAGAACCCTAATATAACAGGTAATATTATTGTCATATCTAGGTTTAGTTTTGATCCCTCTATTTACTCCTTGTGACACTGAGCACACATTCACAGCCAGACTAGGGGCTTCTTCCTCTATATTCCTATGAGTGCTTGACTCAAATATTCATTAGTGTCACTTTTAATACTAGTTGACACATATAATTATCAGACTCTATGTTTGCATCTCTATTATTATGTTGATTTCTGAAGGATATTCATAAATTCCCTTATTCATCATTTTATCCCGTGTCTAAAACAGTCATTAAGAAATTCATGAACTCTTGTAAACTGACCAGTAAATAACACTTATTATGCAAGTTGTTGCGAGCATTGTGTGAGATTGTATATGTGACTGGGTGTCATAAACTGGAAAGTGCTTCTCAGATATTGATTATTACTATTTCAGGCTAAATTGCCTTTGGTGGAAGGGCCAAACTAGTAACATGACTTCCATTTATATCAATGATTCTATGACAAAGTAATTATAGTAGTAATCTCTTCTGGGTATTGAATGCTTACATAGCACCACGGCTGGCACAGAGTGCTTTGGGCTATGGTTACCTGGTGTATATAATCACTCTTTCTTATAGCAGATCTCCAGGCCTCAAGTTTTGTATTTCTTGGCTCTGATCTTTATATTTTGCCCAGATCTTGTCGGCTTTCTTCTCCCTCTAGGGACTGAAGCCTGATTTTGTTCTTTTATATGCTGCTGAGGCCCTGCTCTACCCAGGACTGACCACCTGGAATATGAGGCTGCAACTGGCTGCCTCCAGTGATCACTCCTGCTTGGGGACATCTTCAGTTATGTCCTGTCCATTGGGCCAAAAACTGTTGGGTATTCATATAAATTAAGATTAAGCCAAGACTTTTTTTTGCAGAAATTGACAAGCTGATCCTAAAATTCATATGGAATTGCAAGGTATCCAGAGTAGCCAAGACAAATTTGAAAACAAATAAAGAGGGAGGACTCACGTTTCTAGATTTCAAAACTTACTACAAAGCTACAATAATCAAGACAGTATGGTACTGACATAAAGATAAACATATAGATCAATGAAATAGAATTGAGAGTCCAGAGAAGAACTCTCCAATTGGTGGTGAATTGATTTTTGATGAGGCTGCCAAGACAATTCAATGGGGAAAGAATAGTCTTTTCAACAAATGGTACTGTCACAGCTGGATTTCCATATACAAAAGAATGAAGTTGAACTCCCACCTCACACATATACAAAAACTAGTTCAAAATGAACCAAAGACATAAATGTAACAGCTCAAACTATAAAACTCTTAGAGGAAAACATAGGCCTAAACCTTTGTGATCTTAGATTTTGGCACTGGTTTCTTTGATATAACACAAAAAGCACAAGTGACAAAAGAAAAAAAATAATTGGACTTCATCAAAATTAAAACCTTTTGTGCTTCAAAGGACACCATCAAAAAAGTGAAAAGACAAATCACAGAACACAAGAAAATATTTATAAATCATACATCTGATAAAGGACTTGTATCCAGAATTAAAACAATTAAAACACACACAACCCAATGAAAAAAATGGGAAAAAGATAAGAGTGAACATTTCTTCAAAGAAAACATACAAAAGGCCAAAAAACATATGAAATGATACTCAACATCGTTAGTCATTAGGTAAATGCTAATGTATTAGAGGAATAAAAACACAATGAGATACCATTTCATACCCACTAGAAGGGCTATACTCAAAAAGACAATAACAAATGTTGGTGAAGATGTGAAGAAGTTGGAATACTCATATATTGCTGGTAGGTTTCTAACATGGTGCAGCCTCTTGGGAAAACATTTTGGCAGTTTCTCAAAATGTTAAACATAGATTTACTACAAAACATAGACTTTCTACTCTATATACTCAAAAGAATTAAAAACTAAGTCCATACAAAAACTTGTACACAGATATTCATGGCAGCATATTTATAAGAACTCAAAAATGGAAACAATCCAAATGTCCTTCAACTAATGAATGGATGAACAGAATGTTGTCAATCCATAAAATGGACTATTATTCAGCAATAAGAAGGAATGAAGTACTGATACATGCTGCAACGTGGATGAGCCTTGAAACATTATGCTAAGCCAAAGAAGCCAGTCACGAAAGGCCATATATTGTATGATCCCATTTATTTGAATTGTTCAGAATAAGCAAATACACAGAGACACAGACTAGATTAGTGGTTGCCAAGAGTTGGGGGTGGGGAATTGGGTCCTACTGCTAATGGATATGAGGTTTCTTTTGGGGATGATGAAAATGTTCCAGAATTAGATATTGGTAAGGCTTGCACAATTCTGTGAATGTACTAAAACCCACTGAGTTGTATACTTTAAAAGGCTGAATTTTATTATATGTGAATTATATCTCAATAAAGCTGTTATTAAAAATAAAGATTAAGCTGAGATTTCCTTTCACTCCTTGAGGCACTTGAATTTGTACTTCTGAAAGAACTAGCTCTGAAATGGTGCTAGTTCACTAGATTTTGCCTTACTCTCCTACTTCACCCGACCTAATTCTGAGATTTCTATATAATTTACTGACAAGCCTTTATCAGAATAGGTTAATGAAATATGATTTTGTCAATTAGCAACAGTATTTTCAGACTCTGAGTGAAATAAACACTCTTAAGCTGCAGTAATATATACTTCAATCCATATCTAAACATTTTGATGTATTGATTACATGGGGAATTTTTAAAAATAATCAATGTCACTAGGTCAGATATCTGGAATAATTAAGAGATTGACATGAAATAGTGTTTGCATAAAAAACTTAACCTATTTTTTAAGATTTTTATTTTGAACGTTAACATTTTCTGCACACTGCTACTTCACTATTATTCCCCCAAAGACGTTTCTCTTTCAAAAAACAAACATAATGTTAAATCGTGAAAAGAAACGTGTCTCTTTTTAAAAGTCCTTCAAGTTGATTTTTAAAATGAAATCTTAAGTTTGCCCTCTTTCCCTAAACTGTGTACCTGCCAGGAGACTTGGGGGCAAAGTATTATTATATGGAGTTCATTCTTGACATCTTCCTGGAAACTTTATTCCACTATTCAGCAAGCTTTATTTCAACACCAGAGAATATAATATCATGATTTTTCTAAGGAACAAGTACAATTTGAGTCTGAAATGAATGACACTGCACATCATCAGGCATATCTGGAAGGCTGTAACCTAAACAGTAAACCTGTTTATAACATACACTAGACTCCTAATTTCTGTTTCGGTCTTCTGAGGCCTGTTGCTAAATCCCTTTCTACATTAAAAACACTAACCACACTCTCCACTTATCTGACAGACTGCAAAACAGTGGAGAATAAAAATTCTGCTTGGATATCATGTCTTCACTGTACATACAGCTGCTACACACAATGATGGTCAGTAATGACTGAAATATGGCACTAAATACAATCCCCTCTGTGCGAATTGAATTAATTGATTTATTAGGTGCAAAATAGCCAGGTGGATTTAAGCTAATTAAGAATTTGATTGTTAATTGCCAACAAGGGGGGATTTAAAAAAATGAGTAAGTTGAATAAGGGATATACTTGTAGCACATACAAAACTGCAAGCTGCATCCAGCAAGGAAACAATGATAGGAATGTAGTGGTAATGTCTGTGGTGTCTGAGTAGAATTAAAACATTCTATTCTCTCTGCAATCCGTGAATGTTTCTGGTAGTGTTACCTCCTCTTAGTAGACACCCATAGGAAAACCAGGTAAGACACGAAAAAGACCATGTGAAGTTAAGAAGGATCCTCAAAAAGATAGTCAGACATATGAACTGTGAAATAACAATAAACCAGGATGACCTGAGCTACTAAAGGAATGATATGAAGTATATAATAGTCCACTATATATTTTTGTATTCATCCATTTATCCATCCATACATTCATCCACCTACCTATCTAACCATTCATTCAACGTGTGTTGAATATTTTATGTACATCATATCCTGCCTCTTTACTTGATACTACATCTTAAGGATGTCAACATATTAATAAAGCACACCATAATTTTTTCAGATATTTATTTAGCACTATTATGTGCTGGGCGATGTGCTAAGTACTTCACATGCATACTCATCTTTAATCTGAGCAAAAGCTACAGATGCAGAAACTGAAGCTTAGACGTGTTAAATAATTTGCCCAAGAACATGAATCTGGTAGAACTGGGGTTCAAACACAAGCAGTCTGTCTCCAGTGCTCTTGTGCTTAATTATTCTCCTACAATGCCTTTCCATAAATCTTTTTAATGGCAATATCAGATTTCAGTGTTTTGATGTGCTATATTCCATGTCATTATTCCCCTATTTTTAGACACCTAGGTTGCTTCTTTTTTTGCCATTAAGTAAATAATGCTGTAGTGAGCATACTTGTGTATCAATTTATTCACTTCTCTGATTATTTCTTGACCCTTTGTGTGTATCCTTTGGAGGCATGTCGATTTAGATGCTTTGCCTATTTTTAAACAGGGGTATTTGCCTTTTTTGTTGTAAAAGTTCTTTATGTATTTTAAATGCAAGTTCCTTAGCAGATATATGTTCTGCAAATATATTATCCCATTCTAAGGATTGTCTTTTCACTTTCTTTATAGTGTCTTTTGAAGTACTTATAAGAGGTCTTACTTTAGGTCTTTGATCCATTCTGAGTAATTTTTGTATATGATGTGAGATAAGGGTCCAACTTCATCCTCTTACACAGGTAAGAGAATTGTCCAGTTGTCCAGTTGTTCCAGTACCATTTGTTGAAAGACTCTTGGTATCCTGTCTTAAATCAGTTGACCATAGATGCATGGATTTATTTCTGAACTCGCTATTTTGTTCCATTAACTTATGTTTATCCTTATGTCAGTACTACACTGTCTTGATTATTTTTGCTTCGTAGTAAGTTTTAAAATTGTAAAGTGTGAATTCTTCTACTTTATTCTTTTCCAAGAATTTTTTGGTTATTCTGTGTCCCTTGCACTTCCATATGAATTTCAGGATTAGTTTGCCAGTTTATACAAAGAAGTCAGCTATTATTCTGGTAAGTATTGTGTTGAATCTGTAGATTAATTTGAGGAATACTGCCATCTTAACAATATCAAGTCTCCTAATGTATGAACATAAACTGTTTTTCTATTTATTAGGTCATTTTTAATTTCTTCCAACAGTGTTTTATCATTTTCAAAATATACATTTTGTAACTCTGGTTAAATTATTCCTAAGTATTTTATTCTTTTTGATGCTATTGTAATTAAAATTTTCTTAATTTCATTTTTGGATTTTTCATTGTACATGTACAAAAATACAATTGATTTTTGTGTACTGATTTTGCTGAACCCCTTTTGCAAACTTGCTGTACCCTTTTTATTAATTCTAATAGTTTTTTAGCCGATTCCTTAGGTTTTCCTATGTGCAAGATCATGCCATCTGTGAATAGAGATAGTTTTACTCCATACGTTTTATTTCATTTTCTTGCACGGTTGTCCAATACAATGTTAAATGGAAGTGGCAAAAGTGAACATTCTTGTCTTGCTCCCAGTGTTAGAGGGGAAGTATCCAGTCTTTCACCATTAAGTATGATGTAAGTTGTGGATTTTTCAGAGATGCACTTTATCATGTTAAGTTCCATTTTTATCCTAGTTTGCTGAATGTTTTTATCATAAAAGAATGTTGGAATTTGTCAAATGCTTTTTGTGTGTTTAATGAGATCATGTGGGTTTATTTTTATTCTATTGATATAGTGTATTACACTAGTTGATTCTTTTAATGTTAAACCAACCTTGCATTCCTGCAATAAATCTCACTTGGTCATGATGTATAATTTTTTTTCAAGACTAACCTTCTCTGAGCTTCAGTTGTTTTTTTAAAAATTAATTAATTAATCAATTAATTTTTGGCTGTGTTGTGTCTTCATTTCTGTGCGAGGGCTTTCTCTAGTTGTGGCAAGTGGGGGCCACTCTTCATCGCGGTGTGCGGGCCTCTCACTATCGCGGCCTCTCTTGTCGCAGAGCACAGGCTCCAGATGCGCAGGCTCAGTAGTTGTGGCTCATGGGCCTAGTTGCTCCTCGGCATGTGGGATCTTCCCAGACCAGGGCTCGAACCCGCGTCCCCTGCATTGGCAGGCAGATTCTCAACCACTGCACCACCAGGGAAGCCCATGATGTATAATTTTTAAAATATATTGCTGAATTTGGTTTGCTAGTATTTTGTTGAGGATTTTTGTATCTATATTCATAAGAGATATTGGTGTTTAGTCCTTTCTTTGTGTGATAAATTTTTCTAGTTTTGGTATCAAGGTAATTCTGGCCTTATAGAACAAGTTGGGAAGTGTTCCTTCCTCTTCTAATTTTTGGAAGAGTTCATAAAGAATTGATATTACTTCTTTAAATATTCACCTGTGAAGCCATCCAACTAATTCTTTAGATATCTGGTAGTGGAATTACTGTGTCAAAAATATAAACATATGCAAAATTCTTTACACATATTGTTAAATTGCTTTCCTGGGTAGGGAGTGCCAATTCATACATGAATTTGTTTGCCAGTTTATACAAAGACGTTTACACTAGCACTAAGATGAGTTCTACATAATTTGTTAATAGTAGGCTCGTACTGAATGTGTGCTGAATTTAATTTTATTGATAACTGGTTCTTACCAGCTCTGGAAAACAATAATTATGAGTACATCAGTCAAATAATTGTTCTCAATACTAGTATCTTTTAAAAAAGATTAGATCTCTTGGTTATAGTAATTAACATTTTGTGGGTATGCTATATTGATTTTAGGCTAGTCTCAACCACAATGAACTTTATATTCTCTAGGTCCAGCATATTTCAGAGCTCAATGAGTAATAAATGCCTATATCTGCCTAATACTTTTACACTGTAGAGAGTCTTTTCACCTATAGTATAGCTTTCTTAAAGTGCAGGAAGCATCTATATGATATGCTAAATGTGAATCTGGTCACAAACTTGCTCAGTTTGCTTTGCTATTGTTAACAAAATGAGATAAGAGATGTAAGGCTTTAATAATTATGAATATTAATAAAAATACTTGGCAGATTCTTGTATCCTGCTTGTTGTATATGAGATTTCATATTTTTATCACAACTCTTCATGAGTATCCTGAATTCATTTCCCATATGGATGAATTTATACACCTACTACCTTTTTTTTTCCTTTTTTCCCTCAGATTTATTGAGATATAACTGACATAGAACATTTTGAAAGTTTAAGATGTATGATGTAATGATTTGATACCTACTTATATTTAACCTTGATTGAATACTGAGAAATTTCTGATCAACTGAGACACTAGAAATAAACATAAAATGTGGCTCTTAATTGTGGAATGTAGCAAATCTAATTGGTATGTCTTATCCATTAACCTTAGAGCTCAGTCTCCTCTTGATGTACTCTCTTGACTGTTGGTGGCTCCTCCTCTTCATAAAAGGTCCTGGAGTTTGTCACCCACTGTCTACTTAAGCACAAGGTCCATTTTAAACCTGCCAGGTCCAAGTCAGTGTTTTCCATCTCTGATGTTTGTTTCTTATAGTACTAGGAAAAACAACTCATAATAATATAAGACATATTCCATACAGGTTGAGCCCAGTGACGGTTTAGACAACCAGTTAAATAGATTCTTTAATTACTCTGGTTGCACAAGCTTATATTACTTAAAATGACATTCCAGGCACTAGTCATTATAAGGCTTGCTTCGTCGTTACATTTGAGTATCTTATTTTCCTTCTTCTCTTTTATTGCCTTTCACTTTGGCGGTTGTTTATAGCCCTGCTGGGTTCACTTGGTTCTTTATTTAAGAGTTCACTGAGTTTGAATCTGATCTTATCTTTAGTGTCACCACCTTCCCACCTCTTGCTGGTTGATTTAATATTCACAGTGACATTATCTCCAACTCTCTTGTGAGTGAATTCACATCTAACTTAGAGCGAGTTACCGCATGAATTATACACAAAACATTGCCAGTTTAAGAGGCAGAAAAGGTTAAATTCTGGATTTTTTTTTCTCATGACTGATTCCTCACCTCTCCCATCCCATTTCAGTGTGTGTGTGCATGCGTGTGTGTGTATGTGTGTGTGTGTGTGTGTGTGTGTATTTTAAAGTCCCATGGGTTTTACAGAACTTACTGAACATATACAATTTTCTCTCCTAAACTTTACTGTTCTTCAATTTTACATACTGAGGATAAAATGATTTCATATTTATTTTCAAGCATAACTGTTTCTGAAGCCTGTGGCTTCTCTCTCACATTCACTGAAGAGTTCACTGGGGACATGGGCCTGAACCTTTACATCATGTGAAGGTTCCAAGCACATTACAGATGTGCTTAGAGTGTGTGTACTTCCCATTTCTTAGCTAAGTTGTTTTGGTTGGAAGTAAGAGAAACTAACTGCTTTGGTAGTAAAGGGAATTTATTGGAAGGACGTGGGTGTGTCTTAAGAACCCAAAGACAGCTGACCTGCCCAGCGACTGAACACAGAACCTGGAGAGCCACCAGGCATTCATGCAAGCAAGACGGCTCTACACTCCTTAGCTCTACTGCCCTCTCTGCATCTCCAGGTCAGCTGTCTCTGGCTCTCAGGGTACATGATGGAAGAGGCTCACCCCAAAGGTGCTGAATTGCTCCATCTCACTCCTATTTCCAGATCTCTGTGAAAAGAATTAAAGTGACCTAGTTTGGATCAAGTGTTCATCCCTGGTCCAGTCATCTGTGACCAGTTGCCCACAGCAGCCTGTGAGTAGGAATAGATGGAGTAGTTCCCCAAAAACTGGTGTCACATAAATTAGACACACACTCTTGTAGTTTGTTAAGTGCACTGTTTAGGTGCCAATTCATGAATTATAGAAAGTAACCATTTAACAGACAGTAAGCCATATCTGGTCTCCTTCACAAATGTATGTAAGGTCAAGGCTTCATCAGTATGATAGTGTTTGTTCCCTTAATTGCATTTCATCTGCCATGTTCATACTTAGCCACATACCCTCTTGGGCTCATCCTTTTATTCATTTATATTCCCTTTCCAGATATAAGGGAAATCATAAATCATTTGTAAAATTTTCTGATTCATTCATTTCTGGATAGAGAGGAGTAGAAGGAATAGAACTGCCCTAGTGAGATTCAGTTTCATGCTCTTCATAGTTGATGTGGGTATTATTTCTCCAATAGCATTCTTAATGTTCTCAATTATACCAGCTGTTGTGATTTTCCTTACTAACATGGTCTTTAGTGAATTGTACTCTCTGGCTGGTTACAGCACATCTGTGTGACAATGGAAAATTTTCTGTAACCATGTAATTGGGTTTGAATTTTGAGATAGTGTTTCTGAAGATGTATCTATTTAGAATCTGGTGATAGCAAAGTCTATGTTCCTATGTAATATGTTTCTAGAATAATGTGGTTTTTTTTGTTTTTTTTTTTAGAATAATGTTTTATATTCACTTATTCATTAATCTTTATGTACTGAGATCTTAAAATGAACATAGCACCGTATGAGCTAAAAAAAGTGGAAAACTCTTCTACAGCCTGCCTACAAATTAAAAAAATGGAGACTTTAAGAGTTTGGAAGATAAAGCACATACTATAAACTATGTCATGGAGATCAAGATAGGAGACTTTCAAAGAGGAGGGGTCCAATGCTATCAAAGAAAGGGCATTGTATTTAACAATTAAAGTGGCATTTAGAGTGGGTATTTTTAATCATTTCAACAAATGTATTTTTGCTATCCACTTTTCTTTTATTTGGGCCATTGCTCATATTTAACTCCCTTATTGAACACTTTTGAAAGACTGTATACTTACCAATTATTTCATTAGTATGTGTTCATGGGAGCAGGGCCTGGGGCAAGAGGACAAATGGAGACTCACACATCATATGCCCAAGTATTTAATTTCAAATTTCAAATTAAGCTTAAAATTTTTATGTTAACATTTTAATTTATTTCAAATGTATTCTGCAGAAAAGTTAAAATTTATTTAAACCTTATTAAAATTTTTATAAAAACAAAACTATTCTCAACTTTAGCTTTCATAGCTTTCAATGTCCATCTCATTGATAATGTAGTCAGTATCACATTTCACACATGTAATGTCTCAGCCTAGTAGTATAAAAATATAAAAATAATAGAAATTGTTTAATTTTACAAAACTTTAGCTACCATGCACAACTGTTGCAAATACTGTGTGCTACATTTAATGCATCTCCAGAACTCTCTGGTACCATGAAATTTAATTCAAAGGGAAGTCAATGTTTAAATGTTTGGCACTAATGGGAAAAAATACTTCCTTATGCACCAATTTATTGAATTCATACTATGTCAGAGGGATTTGACAATTCAATTACTTTGCCTTTTCTCATAAGCTTTTTCACCTCTCAAATCCTCCTGTGTTCTGAAGCAGAGTCCCTCTCTGTAGTCGACAAAGACACAATCCTCAAACCGTCATGGTATCTGGACACAGTCACCCTTTGTTTCATAAAGACATAGGGAAAGAGATGTGAAGAAGCATATCCCTGGACCCGAGTAGTATTAGTTCCAAAAGGAAGGTGGCAGATATTTATGGTTTTAGGCTAGACAGAGTCAGTACTGAGAGCCAGATCTTCAGTGACAAAAGCACTCCTGGGTTCTTGACTATATTTGTCTATGTGTGTGTCCTTGGGATATATGGAACCCAGCCCAGGGACTCCTCCTGCTCAAGTCTAAGGGCAGTCCTGGCAAAAGACGAAGGAGCAGAACAGTCAGGAGATAGGGTAGCTTGGATGTTCCCCACTGGAAGTTAAGTCCAGTAAGGGCACCAATTTCTCTATGTATTATGCCCTACTGTATCCCAAGCTGAGAACAGTGTCAGGCACATGGTAGATATCCAAGAAACATCTGTTGCGTGAACGCATTGCTGGCTGAATGACTAGCATAGTCGTAGTGAATAACGCTTGACTGTTCCAAACACCCACTGAAAACTTAGGGGTAGCCATTCAGGTGGCAATATCTCCTGATGCCATGACACTTCATTTTTAAAAATAATAGTTGTTAAATGACTCTCCTTGTAAGAATTCTCTTGACCATATTAAGATGGTAAAAACGAATCATTTGTGCACTTCAGTTTAACTCAACTTCCTAAATGTAAAACTTTTCTCAGGTATCACATAACTTCGATATCATAGTCCATGTGTTACTTTGACTTAGGCTGATGTATTTAGTGATGCTGGTAACGTTGCCATAAGAGTCTCAGAAGGGCCTGTCTGAAAAGTGCCTCAGAAGCAGGCCGTGCTCTGCATTTGCAAGCAGGGAGCTGCTCGGTTGTTTCTCTGCAGGGACAACAGTATTGTTTTTAATTGTCTATTTTAATAGGCCTGAATAAAATACTCTTCTGTATTATTTGATCTGCATCCCCTCGTGGGATCTCTCCCTGCCTTCTTTTTACCACTGTGACAGTTTCCTATTTAGACATTTAGTTCTTTCGACAAGGGCTCTTGATTATCAATGGCAGTGACTGTTTCTCCCTCTACTGATGTTCAATCCTAGTCGTCCCTGACCTCTGGGATACTTTGCAAAAAAAGGCTGAGCTTTGGGAGTCTGGGATGAATGAAATTTCATGAAATAGCAAACAACAGCAACAACAAAATCAAGCACATGTTTGATTTAATCAATTAAATGAATCTGGATTGATTTTTTTTTTTTTACTGTTCCTAGGAGTGCTCATAGGCAACCAGGATTAACCCTAGTTTAACCACACCCAACCTCCACTAAATGGATACTTTGACAAATATAGGACCATATTAGAATGACGTTCTGGTAAGACAGTTTTCTCCTAGGAGAAGTATTTGGCCAATGCAGGATGATGTAATAAAACATGATCAGGGCTCAGAGGCAGGAGATGTTAATTTTAGTACCAACTCTGCCACTATGTGAGTGTGTGGTCTTTGTCAGATTATGTAGTTCTTTGTCTAAAATCATAAGCAAGTTGAACTAAGTCCCTCCTTGCTTCTACTTCTATGACTGCTGGCAAAGCATTCTTGGCTGTATACATATGCTGCACTTTTATTTTCATAGCAGATTTTGACTTCTGCTTTGCATCTCCTTATATATTTGAAAAGATTTATGCTCCTTCTTTATTTGAAGTTTGAGGTGACTCCACTGAAGAATGAGCCTGTATAACTGAAATGTACATAGCCCCCATGACTTTATCATTGGAACCTGGCTAAGAAACGGGTAAAGATGAAGAGGTTAGCTTTGCAAAACTCTTTGGTGGATTAATTCCATTTTCTGAATTATTGTTATCCATACTGCACTTTGCTATTCACACAAGGGATCCCCTTTTGGAAAGACAAAGCCAGGAAGCCCTAAACAAAACTGAAGACAGGAAGTTGTCTTTGGGACTGGCCCCTACCCTCTCCTTTATAGACCTCCTTTAGTGTCCAAGGTCTTCAAGCTGCTTTGTACTCTAGGCAGCTGTTCCTACCTCACCACCCAGGCCTAAAATCCTTAGGTTATACTGTGCTCCAAGATCCCTCAGGCAAGTTGGATGACAAATAATAATGTTAAAAATGTATCCTGCCACTCTATGTGGTTTTGGCAGCTCTAGGCACGTGGCCACATTTAGCCAGTCGGAGCAATCCAACCCTCCTGGACAAAATGATTGGTTTAGGGATAGACATGTGTGCCAAGGAGGAAAAATCAGACTCTTCCCTGGCACTTTTGCCAGAACTCTCAGGAAAAATGCTTGCTCTCTTCTCACTGAGATGTCAGGTATAAGGACAGTAAGCCTAAGGCTGCCCTTAGCCATCCCTGCTGCCATGTGGGAAACTGGCCTAGAATGAAGCCAACACAGAGGGAAGCAGAGCTAAGAGACGGAGAGTGATGACTAATTCCTGATGGTATCTCCCAATTACATAAGTCTATAAATGACCATCTATTCTAATTTGAGTTGTTTCTTTTCCTTGTGTAAAAAAATTTCCTAAATTCACCTTATTCTCATGAATGATCCATTTTTAACTACCTTCCTTACATCTCAGAGGAAATCTCACTGGACACTCATCTCTCTTCCTCCACAGTTCTCTACCTATTTCTCCCCCTATTTATAGGCATATCTATTCCTTTGGTTATCCAGGATCGTACCTTAATCTATTTCCTGTCCTTTCTTTCCACAACCAGTTGTTGCCAAATCCTATCAACTCTTCCATTGAAACATCTTATGGATCCATCCCCTCTACTCGGTCCTTCTCCCTTGGGTGCATTTTCTATACTTCAGTCAGTCCTGAAGGAGCAGAAATTTCAGCATCTTCTCTCTACTCTGCCTTAGCCCAAAGAAAGGTGGATATATCTAATCCTGTAAATATCCTCTTTCCTTACTCTTCCCTAAGGGAGAAGAAGTGGCTGGTCTGAGTCAGTGGGCATCTTTGAGGGCATATTTTACATATGGACCAAGTGACCATGCCTAAACTCAACCTCCTTCTTTTTTATCCTGGACCTATGAGACATGGGCCCTCTTCTGGGCTTCCTTGCTCCATTTGTCAGCTCCTTTCTTGTTCTGCCTCTTTCCTTGTTCCTTTGTCTCCATCTGCATCTAAGTGGGTAAGTCAGCTGGGCCTGCTCTGTGGGTCTGCTCTCTGCTCTGATAGGAATCTGCTCTGATTCCTATCCAAATCAGTGGATAGGAATCTATAGTCTCACATAGGCTTTGAAGTTTAAAAATGGGGTTTCCAGTAAATGAAACTGCAGAAAATCCTAACATGAAGGTAAGGAGATGTTGAATATTGTTAGCAGCTATTTAAAATTAATATTAATTTCTTTTTTGATGACTGTAGCTTTGTAGTATAGTTTGAAGTCAGGGAGCCTGATTCCTCCAGCTCTGCTTTTCATTCTCAAGATTGCTTTGGCTACTCGGGGTCTTTTGTGTTTCCATACAAATTAAAAAATTTTTTGTACTAGTTCTGTGAAAAATGCCATTGGTAATTTCATAAGGATTGCTTTGAATCTGTAGATTGCCTTGGGTAGTATACTTATTTTGACAATATTGATTCTTCCAATCCAAGAACACAGTATATCTTTCCATCTGCTTGTGTCATCTTCGATTTTTCATTGCCTCCTTTTTGAAGCATTTCTTGACCATCTTACCACCCACCCACTGTCATCCATCCTGGAAGAACTGACCCCTCTCCTCACTGCTCCTTAGAGTTTGTATAGACCACTTTCACAGAACATACGTTATTTTGTAATTTCCCTTTTTTGTTCAGTCTCTCTCCTTTTACTGTATCATAACTCCTTGAGGGGAGGTTTCTTCCCTTACTCGTCTTTGGATTCCAACTGCCCTATTCAAAGTTTGAGATATATTTTTTACCTTGTATTATGTTTAGAGACTTCTTTCACTCCAACAAGAATATAAGGTTTTTGAGGGCAGGAAGTATGTCTAATTTATATTTTTACTACTTCACTTCTACTCAGTAAGTGTTTGTATAATGAATAAATAAAGAACAATTCCCAATACCAGACCAGGTGAGGCTGGGATTAAAGGAAATAGACCAATTTATGCAAACATAGCAACTCTTAGGGTTTACCTGGTGTTAGCCTGGCCAATTTCCTTCAAGGAAGGGACTCATTTTGATCCCATCTATTCTCCTATGCTCTTTCCATTAATCCTCTATACATACTCTTTCAAGTTGGCAAGAGAAATTCTTTAAAAATTCCCCAGAGTGGTGGGGTGAATGGGCAAATTCCATCTTTATTCCTGGATGGTCTTACAGCTGCTTCTGGTTCGTTTTGCACTTCACAATCCTTGGCTTCCTGCCTTCCTGACCCCCTGCTTTGGCTTCCACAGCTTGATTCCTGTGTTCAGCCCGAACTTCTGATTGATATCTCGGTTCCAGCTACCACTCCCCAACTTGACGTTTTATGCCCTTCAGCTTCACAGTACGTGGTCAAGTGTAAGAGGTGCCCTTTCCCCATGCCCCACAGTGGTCCTAAGGGGCCCATTCAGGGCCTGCTCAGCCCTTGCCTGACTCCCACCCAAAAGAGAAAAAGGATCCATCATAACCCTAAATTCCCATTGTGAGGCCTCAGCTCACTGAGAAGTAGCATTCCGATTGCATTAGTCACCTGTATTAGATTTTATGAGTAGGCTGGGTGCACTGGTTTCATCTTGCACTGGTGGTGTAAGGTGGGTTAACTTTATTAAACATGTTGTACTGTAAATATGTATGACTCCTTAGAAACCATCAGTTTGCCAAGTCATATTGAGTCATTCATCTGGGGGACAGCTGAAGGGGTTAATTTAAAACAGCTGCATCTAATTGGGACTAGCCTATACTTCCTCTGAAGAGGGCATAGGAAAGACCAGGCCCAAAAAAAACAGAAGGAGGTCTCAGATGGAGAGAGGAGTTTTCCAGAAACCAGGATGAGTCTGAGCAGAGTCTGCTGGCAGAGTCTGGATGCTCTGAGAATCAGATCTACTAATCAGATTAAAGTGGGTTGTGGTTGGATATAAAAGTCATCCTAATGTGGCATTATACAAAAAGAATACATAGAGATTAAGGTGTAAAGCTTGACTAGTTATATAAATTATGAACAGTGTACCTTTTCTGTTTAATATATTCCTCTTTTGTTCTTTCTGTAACTTGGTACTCCTTATCTTACGTTTTAAAATTAATTTGGAAAAATATGAGTTAACTGAAATGAAAATGATGGGTTTTTTTCTTATTCATTTTAGTATAAAGTAAAAATGTGTATCTATTGTTTCTGTAAGTAGAAAACAGTGAATTTACTAATTATAATAATTATATGCCATCATATCAAAGTATAAATGTGTTATCCTGATATTTCTCAGTTTTTCATCCACAAGGCATTAAGTTCCTGTTCTTTGCTGTAATATCCAAGTAAAGAAACGATATATGGTTTTCTGTATGGCTTCCTCTGTTGCTTAAGCTGCCATGCCTACACTGCTCATTGCTCAGGGAAGCCAAGTCAAGGTTGTTTGTGTTGATGTGGCTACTGATTGAACCATTTACAGGGTGCCAGGTGACCCACGAAATCATGGCACTTGGTTGAGGAGTCATGCAGCCTAACTTAAGCAAATAATGTTTCTGTCAGATTTTGGACTAGAGAACATGTAGAGAATTACCCAGTTTGGTATGAGAGAAGAACGGCACATTCAAAGAAAGATAAATACTCTGTGGCCAAAAGGGAGTCAAGATACCAAGAGATGCCTTGATCTTCACAGCCTTCCTGACAGCAGACGATCCTTTAAAGGTGATCTAAAGAAATCCCTGTTTCTTGCAATCAAGAGAGGCTTCTAGTTCCTTGCTGCTCAGTGTAGTCCACAGACCAAAGCATTGCCTTCAAGCATTGGAAGCTTCTTAGAAAATACAGTGTCTCAGGTTCCACCCCAGACCTGCTGAGAAGAAACTGCATTTCAGCAAGGTGCTCAGGGAATTTATATTCACCTTTAAGTTTGGGAAGCTTCATTGTAGTACACCTAGTGTAGCAGACTTCTGTTACTCCTCAACATTCATTCTCTTCCAAAATACAGTTGATCCTTGAACAACATGGGGTTAGGGGTGCCGATCTTCCGAGTAGGAAAAAATCTGCTAATAATTTATGGTTGGCCCTTTCTATATATATGGTTCCTCCACATATGCGGTTCCTCTTGTGCCTCCACATCCGTGAATTCGACCAAACATGGATCCTGTTGTATGGTAGTATCTACTATTGAAGAAAAAAATGCTGAAACAAGTGGACCCATGCAATTCAAAGATGTGTTGCTCCGGGGCCCACTGTAATAGAATCTTAGTTGGTCATACTGGCGAGTCCTCAGCTCCACATTTACCTAGCTCCCTTACAGCTAGGTGAGACTACATTCTGGCCACTGGGATGACTGGAAGAGTGATGGGAGCCACTCCCAAGTCTTGCCTTTACAATAGCTTGGTCTTCCCTCTGGCTGTGAGATGGGAAGAATTATGGCAACCGCTTTGGACCCACAAGCGGAAGTCAGAAGTTGTGGGTGTCAGAGTCAACTACAGCACACAGCTGCCCCCCAACTTCTGGACGGTTGAGAGAGAAACAAACGCCTTTTTTATTCCAATCATTGTAAATGGGGGTGCCTTTAGCTCAGCAGCTTACCATGTACACTTACCCATAGACTAGAATTAACGGAGCTAGTTGAGCAAGTCGGCATTCTCTATAGAATTAAACGTTTAACTTGTCAATAGTGCCAGGCACAGCACTCCAATCTCTCTGCTTTCACTGCCTACATTGAAATGGGCATGAAATAATTAAAAAGCAAACCCCTAGTGGCGGTAGAAATGTAGCACAAAAATTAACCATAGAATACTTATTTTTTGGTTACGGGGCAAAGATGCTCTGATATTAGTACTCACCCAGATGTCGTTTCTTTCCTACAAAAAGCTGGGATTGTCAATAAATCCCCATCCAGCTGAGATTAGCTGAGTTTTCAGGCCATTGTAGGAGCCTGGTTATGGAGAATACACATTACAGAAACAGCCCACCTCCTGAATTTACATAAATCCCCAACTTGGCAAATTGGAACAGAAATAAAACCAAACAATTCCATTTGATGATGTTTATTTTTTAAAATATGAACTTCCAGTAATGTTAATTAGTCAGAGGCTTCTCAGTAATTCATGGCTCTACTGTGTTACAAGGAAACAACCAAATCCGTGTGGGATTTGGAGCATTTTGAGACACAGAATTGCTGAATTACTTGGAATCAGGATGACAAAACAAAAACTCATACCAAACCAGGCATGGAGTCATTTTCTTAATCATTCTTGGCTAAAAGTTTTATGAATGCTGTAGTGGAGAGGAGCAAGAGGTAAAATACCAGATACAAACTCTAATTTTTATACATCTTGATTGTATCGTGTGGAGTTTGCATGTTTGTGTTTAAGGACACTATGCAGAATGGGAAGACCCATCAAATAGCACCCCTTACTGAGTGGGGCCTAAGCAAACCTCAGTTCTGTGTGCTTGGGACACATAACTCACTTGTCTCTACTGGAAATGCCCACCAAAAATGGAGCCAGAGAATGCTAAAAAGGAAATGGTAACTGTAGTTTGTCCCCTTTCCTGGATCCTTTCTGAGGCCAAATTGTCTCCACTAAACTCCCCATGAAATACCTTAATCCCCCTAAAATAGTTGACCTTCATTTCTATAATCTATTCTCTGCTGTGTCACCTTCCAATTTAAATTTTCTCATTCTTTTTCATTGTCCAATTTTCTTTAATAGTGCACTGAAGCCATAAGGGGAGTGGGGGAATAACACATCCTTCCCACTCTAGAAGGTCATTTTATTGCCTTTCTTAAGGTTCCCAGGTATGAAGATGAGATTTGTTTATGGTTAAAGCAGACTGAAAGTTATTTTTAATTCTTATTACTCAACACCCTTGTCTAAAATGAGACTCAGTCATTTATGATTACTTGTATCTCTAATTCGAGGGCAATTTTTATCCTGCCTTTGGAGCTGATGGCTAAGGTACGACAACAATAACAACTGACCCCTGTATCATACTTCACAGTTTATTAAAAGCTTTTTATGTATCTTCTCTTTGGATCCTCACAACCATCCTGTGAGACAAGTAGGGTTATTAAGTCTTTTTCACAGATGCGTATATTGAGCCCTCAGATAGGTAATTTACCTGAGGCACAAAGCTAGAAACTCAGACTGAGGTGGTTTTGTCTCAATCCCAAGCTCTTTCCATTCTCCTGCTTCATGTGATCGTGATTATTCCAGCATGACCACCATCTTCAAGGTAGTCATTGATTCCTGAGTTCTTTCTACATTCCTGACTTAGAGGGCTAAGTACACCATCTCGTTTAATTTCCATAATAGCACGTATGGTCCTTTATCAATTAGGAAAGCTTTGAGCTTCCAGCAGCACAAGAGCTCACTAGCAGTGGCTTAAGCAAACAGGGAAGTGTTCTCACATGGAAGTCCAGAAGGAGGAGAGTACGAGCATTGTTTTGGTAACTCATTAGTCCCAGGGCTCTAGATGGAGTCTCTTGCTCTTCCATGATTGTATAACGACCACAAGAGCCTAGAGCACTCTGTCATCACATGATTGCCTCCAAAATCCGAAATCAGGAACCAGGACAAAACTTTTCTCCTCCTGAATTTCCCCTTATCAAGGAAGCTCCCAGCTGACTTTCTTCATCTCATTGGTCAACCATGCTTATCCCTAGGCCAGACACTGGGCCTATTTTCCTTGAGATCAAGGAATCTCTGCCCAGGAACTAAACAAAACTTGGGTTCCATTCAGAGCCTGCCCTGCAGAAGCTGGAATATAGCCCGCACTCTGTACAGCCAACACGTCAAGCTGTGTGACCCAGCTGTGTCAGTCCAGAGGTAGGGGACCCCTTTGCAGTTTGCCTATTGGGTTGCATTTTCATAAATTACTGGAAGGCCCAGTGCCAGTTAAAAGTGGCCCTGGCATATTAATGAGGAAGACGGTAGTGGAATTTTTGCATTTAGTGGGCATGCAATGGAATCTGTCACTGGAAGTTATTAATCACTCCATTTTAAAGATGAGAAAACCAAGGCATGGGGAAATTAAATTATTTGCCAAGTATATACAGCTGCTAACTCACAAAGTGGAACTTGAAAATGAGTTTTGCCTGACTCTGAAGCCCAGATTCCCATCACTGGTATAACTGCTTTTCTTAAATAAAGCCTAATATTAGCCCTGCAAATTGACATAGAATTGTAGTCCTTAAAGCTACATAAAACTGATTCCTGAAGGAACTAGACTCCTGATTAATAAAAAATGGAAAACTGATCAAACTGCTAAAAGTCACTTTTAGGGACTTCCAAGGTGTCATTAGTTATAATTAGGGCCAAGGACACTGAACACTGTGTATACTGGATTGGTAAAAATTCTTAGAGGCTTTTGGCCTTTACTGACTTGCTAGAATCATCCTTTCAGAAGAATTAGAGATTCCAATTCTAGTTGCCAAATCTACAAACAATCTCCTTTGTGACAATCCGTATTCACCTACCTCCATTTTTTCCTCAGGCTAATAATTTATGTCAGTTGGAGCTCAGTGTTTTATGAACCAAGGGTGAAATTATTAAATTTTATTGTTTGTGATTCCTTCCTTAAGTTATATTCCTATAATTGCAAACTAACTGCATTCCCCAACCTCTATTTTGAATTTATTACTAGCCTTCTCACTGCCTTTTTAGATCTCAGAAGTAAACTTCAAATATTTACAAATCTCAATTTCATGTTTTTCCTTTCATAAATCTGTGGGCAAATTCGGTGCTGGAGATAGAGAGTAATAAATATGGATATTTATGTATTGTGCCAGCAGGCGCTGCACAAACTTTCCCGTGTAGCTTGGTCAATGAGCTTCAGTCTTGACCTGCAACATTGGTTCTAGTCTAATCCTGAGGCTCATATTAACAGAATCATTATAAAACATCTGGTGACTTGTATATACAAAAACCCTTCCCTCATTCCTTCAGTCATAATTTGTAATCAGACAAGTTTAGTGGGTACATATGTTCTCCATGTTGGCAGAAGAAAGGGAATCAAGGGCATTTACACCGTTTACTACAGTTACCTTTTAAGACAGGGACGTAATGATGACCCATCCTAGTTTTAAGGTTATGACCAAACTTGCAAGTGCTATAAAAAGCTATTATTTTTGAAGATCTCTTATTCCAAGTATATTTAATGTGCTTAGAGAAGTGAAATATAGAAGTTCTAGAAGAAAACACAGTGGAATTAAAAAACAATTGTATAGTGGAGAAGGTTTTACTATACATGACAAGAATGCAGAAGCCATAAATAAAAGCCTGCTAAATTTTGCTACATAAAAATTTAATATTTATATGACAACAGCACCCAAAACAAAGTCAAAGACAAATGACAAACTGAGGAAAAATATATGCATCCCATAGAGCAAAGGGCTATTTTTTTAATATGCAAGAAGATCTTATAAATGAATACAAAAAGATGAATAACTTAATTATAAAAGCAGATAAAGAACATGAATAGGAAACTTACTAAAAACAAATAAAAATGGTGAAAAGAGAATGAAAGAAAACAGGCTTAACATTATTAATTCAAGAAATGAGGATATAAACAATAAGATTTTTTTTTTAAACATCAGACTGGCAAAAATTAGGAATTTGTGATAATACCCAGTGTTGGCAAGGGTGTGATCAATAGGCCCTTTCTTGCATTGTTGGTGGGAGGATAAATTAGTGAAGCTATTTAAAGGGCAATTTGGTGGAATTTAGAAAAATGAAAAATATACTAGTACCCTTTGACTTGGCAACTCCTTTTTAAAAATAACCTACTTTTCTTGCCCTGTGTACAAATATATGTGTGTATGAATGCTCATTTCAGCATTGTTTGTACTTTCAAAAAGCTTTAAACAACTTTCCTGTCCATCAGTAAGGCATTGGTTAAATAGTGATGGAACATTCCTACATAGAAAGTAGGAAAATTTTTGAAGCCTAAATAGTTCTATATGTCCAAGACTAGAGGGAATTCTCTTTAATCATTATGTGCATATTCTTGTAGTAACAAGATTGCGAAGTAAAGCAAAAAGCATTATAACATGAAAATATTCACTAAATAACTGGTCACTCAAATATCTTTCCTTGCTATCTCTGCCCATCAAATGATGAGAACAGCTCAGACCCTACCCACATCAAGTGTTGATCTGATAGTCTTAGACTAATCAACAAAAGAAGAAAAAAACAATAATTAACTGAGATCCTTGGGAAAACTGATAAAACCCAGAAATAGCTTTGTACAGATGACTGTCCTTAAGATAATGCCGTGAAAATTAAATATGAGTGGAAGGATATTATATTAAACCATCATACAATTTGAGGGGGAAAAGGACCCATCCCCTCACTTCTAGCCATGAACACTTGATTTATTTTCTCCTTCTAAGAAATACCACAAGATTGCAATTATAATCTAATTTAATTTTTTAAATGAGAAATAAATTTTCATGATTTTTAGGCTTTTTTAAAGATTAAGTCCCAATCTAATTCTCACTGTTAACTATTATATTTTGGCCTCAGTTTTAGGAGACCTTTTTGCAACTCTGGTTATACTGATACAACCTCCTGTATATTGTTAAATGAACAGAATAGATTGCCAAATTGTCTTCTCCTGCTTGGGTAAAAATTATATACATACATAAGCATATATATAGATACACATATATATGCATATATACATATACACACATATGTATACATATACTTGTATATACATAGAGCATTCCCGGCAAGACACACAAGAAACTGGTGATAGTAGCACCTCTTAAGCAAGAAACATGGGGGATTGCATGACAGAGAAGGAGACATTTACAGTTTTCTATGATTTCTTTGCACAATTTTTGTGTGAGCATATATTAATTTATCATTAAAAAAATCTAGCTAACAATTAATTAAAAGCATGATCAAAATGTAAGTCAGGGGCTTCCCTGGTGGCGCAGTGGTTGAGAATCTGCCTGCCAATGCAGGGGACACGGGTTCGAGCCCTGGTCTGGGAAGATCCCACATGCCACGGAGCAACTGGGCCCGTGAGCCACAACTACTGAGCCTGCGCGTCTGGAGCTTATGCTCTGCAACAAGAGAGGCCGCGATGGTGAGAGGCCCGCGCACCGCGATGAAGAGTGGCCCCCGCTTGCCGCAGCTAGAGAAAGCCCTCGCACAGAAACGAAGACCCAACACAGCCAAAAATAAATAAATAAATAAATTTATTAAAAAAAAAAAAATGTAAGTCAGAACTAATTCTATCAACAGGCGTTTTCAATTATTGTTGAAGATTATCTTATATTGAATAGGAATTCACACAGGGTGAATAAGAAAGCAAATATTTCACCAAAACAATCCTGTAGCTTTAATAAAAACTCCCCCGATTGTCAGGATAGAGCCAATCATTCACACAAAATGTCCCACAGCCATGGTTAAATTTATGAAGGGATCTATACCCCTGTAATTTTTTCTATAGTATTTATTTCCTGCATCTCATAAATTAGTCATCTAAAACTTCCCAGTTTGAAAATGACCCCCTCCCACAGTAAATTAGGTCTGTTTTTGAGTTCCCCAAGCTCTTTCTGGAGATGTAAGCTGTGTCTGCACAGCCCTTAGGGTCAAGAACAGACACTACACTTGTTCTTGGAGGACCTTTGCCCTCTTAGAAATCATGTCACTCACACACTTTCCCTTTTCTCTCTCTTTCCTTACCTCCCTCACTCCTGTCCTCCTCCTAGCGGATGTACAGTTCGTCATCACCGGCCTTGCCAGCCCTCCCAGCGCCTGGGTTCCTGAGCAGTCCTGAACCTGGGCTGCCTTTGTGAACTGCTCCAGGTCATGTGTTTAGAGAGCTGCCTTTGTTCCCCATCCAATTAGCTTTGTTAATTGCTAGGATAGATCATCTTTATTGAATGCTTACTATGTACTAGGCATGACGCTGAGCACATTTGTCAAGATGGGCTCTCAAAAATCATTCCCATTTTACAGACGAGGAAGCTACCAAAATATGATTCTGATCCAGGACGATGGGGAATAACTGCAACTAGTCAAAAAGCACCCAATGTTTAATTAGTCCATCCGCAAATTTTGTCTAGAATCCAACCATTTCTCTCATTACCTCCCCTGCTGCCACACTGGTCCCTGCCACCATCATCTCTCGCCTCCAACTGGCCATTCTTGTTCCCTTGCCTGCTTCTTTAAAATCTTTAAATGTGAGCCAGGGTTTACGGCTTCTCTGCTTCCCATCTTACCCTAAGGAGAAACAAAGTGCTTACAATGGCCTAAAAGGCCCGACCTGACTCTCTCTACCTCTCTGAAAGCATCTACTACTATTTGTCCCTTAGTATACTTTGCTCCACCCACACTACTTTTACAACTCCCGATTTATGAATTTCAAAAAATAGATTAATTCCATTTCTGTGATATGCCCAAATAACTTTAGTTTTGAAACAGGTTGGAAACCAATATTGCACTGTGAATTTGTTTATTGTCTCTCTAGCCCCAACTAGAATGTAAACTCTGCAAGGTCAGAAACTATCTGCTTTATTTGCTGCTGTTTCTGGTGACTAGAACAGTGACTGACACATAGTATGTTTTGAAGTATTTGTGGATTTATGAGTGAATAAGTGGGAAAAAACACATGCTTTGGAATTAGATAGAAATGGGTTCAGGGACTTCCCTGGTGGTCCAGTGGTTACGACTCCACGCTCCCAATGCAGGGGGCCCGGGTTTGATCCCTGTCAGGGAAATAGATCCCACATGCCGCAACTAAAAGATCCCGCATGTCACAACTTAAGATCCCGCAAGCCGCCAAGGGCAAACTGGTGTTCACTGAAATCATTTAATAAATGTTTCTTGAGCATCTACTATGGTGCATACTATGGTATACAAAGATGAATGAGTTATTATGCATACCCTCAAGGAACTCATTTCAATATAATGGCTCATTTATTAAACCAAGAATAATAAGACTTGGCAGAATGAAAAGTTCTCCTCATAGAGTATGAAAATGTTAATCCTGCATTGATCACTATTTTCCCTTACACCTGTGAAAATTATTACCTTAATATTCTTAGCTTTTATATTTTTCAATTATGCCTTAAATATATAGCCAAACATTTGGATAAACACAGCAATCTATATCCATTCAGATTCAATTAGTATCATTAAATTTTCAGGGTTTCTTTTTTCTTCCTAGTAATATCATATTAAATTTGTAGTTTTTAAAACAAACTTTATAAAGATAGCATGAAAAAGTTTATTTTTAGGACTGTTGATTTTTTTAGTTTACAATGTTGTGTTTAATTTTTGCTGTACAGCAAACTGACTCAGTTATACATATATGTATTCTTTTTCATATTCTTTTCCATTATGGTTTATCACAGGATATTGAATATAGTTCCCTGTGTTATACAGTAGGACCTTGTTGTAGGTCTGTTGATTTTTAATGAACAAATGATGAAGGGTATGTTTTTAAGTGGGATGAATTAAAAACAAATTTTATCCATTTGAAAAAACGTTCATTTTTAATTTACCACTGTGTTTTCATTAAATAGGGAATCACGGATCTGCAGTTCAGAAAAGTGAATATCAATGAAATATAGCACACACAACAGTTGAATGGTCCCTAAATTGTTATTACTATCATTTCAATTATTTATGCAGTAAACTGTATAATATAACAATAATATTAAAAGATAAATACAAATCTTAGCTCCCTGATGTGCTTACTTCTTCCTCCAGATCATATTTACAATTAACCAGAAGCTGGAATTCCAAGTCTTATAGAGAAATATTTCACTCGCTTTTGAATCATACCACCTCCTTCTCTGAGTCTCCCTACTGTACGCTACATCTGATGAAATATTTATTTGAACAAACAAAATGCATATGTACAAATAAATACAAATGTCAGGAGCTGACACACAAATGCAAACACATGTCTTTACCCATGCCTTCCATTTGACAGCATGACAGGCTAAAGAGCATTTTGAATGGAAGCTATGCATAAAGCTCTAAAACAAAGGACCAGACAAAAGCGCTGTAATCAGTTTAACGTCTTTAGAAAACCTGCTTTCCTCTAAAAGTGTGATTCTTTGATGACTTGTAGTGGCAGGACAGGTAAAGAAGGAATGGATGCTTGGAAGCCATGAATGGCAAGAGAGCAACTGAAAACGGCCGCCCTCCAGCCCCGTCACCTGACCCCATTACTTGATTGTGGAAGAATTAAGGGCAAGTTTCTGAATCTTCCTGCATCCGGATGCCAGGAAACCAATCATCGCCCTCCCATTTTGTTGGGCCATTAACAGAGCCTCAAACTCTATCTCTGTCCAAACGAAAGCACAAAGAAAATAATTTTTCATCTGAAGAATCATCTTAAGATCCCCAAATGAAAAGTAAGGGGAGCAGTAAACCTCTTAAACTCCAGTTTGGCAGCTCTAACACAGGGCATTAAGGTAAGATGGTTATTTACGGCAGAAGAAGGGAGCGAGAAGAATTCCATTCCCAAGTGAGAGATGGATGGACAAAGAGAAGATGGGAGACCGGTTGCCTCACCCCCTGCACCATTCAAACAAGTAGGGAAATCATTTTAATCAAGAACCAGGTGCCACAAATACTCAAAGGCAAAGCCTTCACTTTTAACGCAGTCACCCAGATAATGGCAAGCAGAGCGTACATTTTTTTCCTCCGCAAACAGAAGATGATTGCCTCAGAATGCCCCTTAACGCTGCCTGTAAGATCTTCTCTGGGGCTATCCGAAGCCTACGCCCTTCTGCCCATTCTGCCCTCAGCCCCTCAACCACCTTTTCTCTCCCGCTCGGGCGCTCAGGGCTTTCCCCGGGGCTTCCGGCGGAGGAGGATGTGACTTCCGGCTCCCTGCCTGACTGGAACTGGGGGTTCGCTTCGCGGGCGGATCCTCTGCTCTCCTGTTTTATTTTCCTTCCCTCGAGTTGGAAGCAGAAAGTAGAGTAAGGAAAAAAGTTCTCTTTCAGGGCGCTCTTCGTCCTGCTTCCCTTGGGAAGGGGGTAACGGGTCTGTTTCTTGCTGTGCCTCAGGGCTTGTGGGAGCCTAGTTCCCCGACCAGGGGTCCAACCCGGGCCCTCGGCAGTGAGAGCGCAGAACGCCAACCACTGGACCGCCGGCGAGTTCCCCACAGGTGAGGCTCGGTGGCATTCTTCGGAGTTTCCAGGGCTTTCTCTGGAATGAATCCCTTCCCCGGCCTGGGAGGGAGCCTGACCGCCTCTTCTTGCCTGTGCCCCAGTCGGAATCTTTTCCAGTTCTCAGCCAGGCCAGCACTTTCCGCTGAACAGAGATCTAGACCCCAAGTGGGGGAAACCTGGGCTGTTTCTGAGGCAAATGACGGCCATAATCATTTTCAGAGCCACCGTTTCCACCTGGGAAGGGACTTGAGGGGGGCAGCGCGGCGCTCCACGAATATTTATGACGGCGCAGAGCAGCTCGCCCTTTGCTGTGTGTGGCAGAAGGCGGCTGAAAGCTGCACCTCTGAGGTAACAAAGTAACCCCCGCCTGGGAGGGGGGGAGGGCAGGGGTGCAGAGGGGGGGACGCAGAGAGGGGAGGCGGCACGTTCCCGCCCGCCCGGCTTTCCCGGCAGGAGCGGCCGCGAAGCCCGCTCCCTCAGACTCCATCTCCTAGGAAGCTGGGGAAGAAGAGGTGTCCCCTGTCACCCGGTGTTGGTGTTGGG
Organism: Balaenoptera borealis; assembly: GCF_965194805.1. Lineage (NCBI taxonomy): Eukaryota > Metazoa > Chordata > Mammalia > Artiodactyla > Balaenopteridae > Balaenoptera > Balaenoptera borealis. The sequence goes on along the minus strand of NC_138865.1, from coordinate 56,581,550 downwards.
GGGAAGGCTCATCAGGGGGATCTAAGAACACACTCTCGAACCCTTGGCTGTTAGTACTGCCCAGCTCCAGACTTTCTCCGCTTTAGATAACGTCTTCTCTCGTAATCCAGGGCCAGGCATCTCTAGGCGGGAAACCGGCCGCCATAACCTGCCACTCCCCAGCGTGGTGATGATGAGCCCTCCACTGGGCCCCTTTACTTGGCAGGGTGAGAGTTGTTACAAAACCCAGGAGGGAGAATGGCTTTTTATACTATTGCTGCAGACCCACGTGGTATTGGATTAATCACATTGCTCCCGAGGAGTGACGCATGTGCTGGGAGAACTATGGGGCTGAGAAGCTGGAACTCCTAGGTCCTAATCCCACTGACCGGGATCCTGGAACCCCTCCTTTCTCCAACCCCAGTGGTTCCCAGACTTTTTTGGAAAAGTACGCAATCCTTTTTGTAAAGGTAGTGTTCTCAGGAATTTTAAGATACGAACAGATCAAAGCAGGGCTGTGGCAGTTGAAGGGACTGGGGGACATGGAGCCCTGGAGCCCCACCCCTTCCTGTCAGAGGAGGAGCAAGAGAGGGAACAGCCGCCCTAGGTGCCTCTGCGAGATCCTGGGGGGTCTTCAGAACAATTTGAAAATCAATGAACTAGATGACCTCTAAGATACCTTTCAGTTTTCTGATCTCATCATTTAAAATGTCTTCCTTCTAAAGTGCCAGGATTGATTACTGGTGTATTTAGGAGTAGAAGGGGAATGGAGGAAAAAGGGAAGAGAGGGCCATCCTTGTCGATTTGGGTCTTACAGGGCAGGAGTCCCAGACTGGAAGAATGTCAGGTTTCAGCCGTGTTCATCATGCTGGGTCACTGTTTGTTTTGGCCTTTTTCATCTGTGTGCAGCAGCAAGGTGAATGAACGTGCTTCATTTCCTCAGCAGCAGGACTGGGTCCCCCTGTCCCCTCCCCCCGGTGAGCGAGTAGTGTGTCATGGTGTTGCCAGGGACAGGCTGACAGTAGTACCAAATTAGGGAAAGGGCCGACTGAGGATTCCTGGCCAAACTGCATCCCCGATGCTCAGCCAGCAAAATCAGTGGAAGTGTGTGTAATCCTGTATAGATGAGGATGGTATGTGCTCGGCCAGCAACGCAGGAAAAAGGATAATCAAGCGGGACAGGGTCTTTAATAAGTGTAAAACTAAACATCATCAAAATGCTGCAATACAATACCAGGGGCTGGAAGTGGTTAGGGTTGTGATTACAAAAAGGGCATCAGTATAGGATGTCATTTCTCGCAAAGATCCAAGAAAACGTCTAGCATTCGTTTTTATAAACAAAGCCATAGCACACTGGAGTAATTTCTATTTCAAACATATAGTCATACCACCTTTATTTAGAACACAGGCGAGGGGATTGGAATGGTATATAAATCTGAGACAAGACTCCGTATTGTAAGTTACTCCGCAAAAGAGCAAAGCGCAAGGCCCATTCTAAACAAATACAGGGCTATTCAGCTCCGAAGCATTGTTAATCTTCTCATTAAAAGGCAGAGTCGTTATGTTCCAAATCCTTCTTCCAAAGATCAAATCCAGATTTTCCAGCTCATGAAACAATGGAGTCATTTCTACAAAAACCAGAAGAGAGATAGATGCTAGACAAATATTGCAGACCAGATCATTATAGTTATAGAGACCATGTCTATGTCTGTGTTTGCACACAGACGTAGACATGCACTCTCTACAAGGAAAGTATTAGAAGCAAAGTGATATACCAGCCTATGAATAGAAGACAACATGAATCAAATATCTTCTCTAGCGCCAACCACTTCTGCTGCTACTGCAACACAGCAGAGCTTTGTGTGTATGTGTGTGTGTGTCTCCTTTCCATTCCTGGCATTGGTTTAAGAACTACAGTTGTGGCTTGTGACTGTGCCCCAGCATGCCAATCTAGGGTGTTGCTGTTTAGAGTAGTTAGCTTATTGGGAACAAAAGGTATTTGATCTTCTCTCCTCTCCTGAAGCTCAAACTACCTAAATGTAATGTTGGCTTGGCTTTGTGGTGAGAAACAGGCTGAACAGTTGGAAATATCAGCCGAGCTTAAAATCTATGGGTGCCAGTTCATTGTTGGCGACCACACTTTCCCTTGGAGCAAAAATTTTACAGACAAGAATAAGCCTACATTTCCAGATGCATGTTCCCTTTGAAGGAGTTCCCTGAGGGTGGAAGGAGTGGGAAAGAATATGAAGGGGAGGCCTGTGTTATAAACACTCATGGCCTGCCCTCTTTTTCTGTTTCTTCCCCTGAGCGTGTGAACCCAGGAGTAGCGGGAATGAAATGGTTCTACTCACAGAATCATGTGAGGTGGTCAGAGGCAGAAGGGAAGTTCATTGCCAATGTATACTTTTTGGCACCGGCAAATGCTTTTTGATGAAGTTCTAAGTACTAGGCCTACAAATCCCCTGGCTTTTTTGAATGGTGTCAGAGCCTCTCTCACATGTGCTGATGAAAACTATATTGAACCAAAAATCCTTGAGCATTTCCTGTGCCTTTGGGGCTCAGTCCATTAGTGGAAGGAATGTGGAATTTAAAGGGAGAAATTCGCTTCGCTGCTGACCTCTGGGAGAACAGAATGGTACATGAATGAAGTGTTTCATTGATCTAGCACCTATCTGGGGAGAACAAGGGAACTTATAGACTATTTATCATCAATCAGTATGCAACATATAATTTCCTTGAGGTACATCAGCTTCAGGTGACCTAAGTAGGGAAAGGTGAGTTGCCCTAGGTTCAATGGCAAACTAGTCACAAGAAGTAAGTGTATATTTCTTTGTAAATGGTATAAGAGTCTATAATGCTGATCTTAAACATTAAGGCCTTGCCTGTAACTATTGAGAATCAGATATGGGACTGATGGAGTAAATCTGTGGACCAATTTCCCGTCAGAGAAACTTGGCCAGTAGTGGCACTAAGGCCCCACAAACATTCATCCAATCAGCATTTAATCCCAAACCCCCCCACTATGCTTCCTCTGCAAATGTGGCTTCAGAATAATTCCCCTCAACCCTTTTCTTTCCAACCAGCTTTCTGTTCCTTTCTGTATAGACATTCTGGCATCCAAACTGATCTTGCCCTTTTTGGGAAAAATGATGCAGTGTCATCAAACTGGAGTGGAAAAGAGATGGATTTTTGTTATTATTGTACAGGTCAGGGTCCTGACAGGAAACAGGTGGCATACTGAACTTGGTAATTTGAGGAAAGGTTAATACAGGGAACGCTTACAAAGGTGTTGGCAGGTTGTAAGGAAACTGCAAGAAATAGTGCAGAATCTCAGGGCTGTTGACAACTGGGTGAGCACCTCTAGCCTGAGCAGGTGAGGGGAAGGAGTAGCTGCTAGAACCAGAAGGGAAATAATTGTGCAAAGAGGACTGTGGGTAAAAGGAGATGCAAAGCTTCAGGGAAAAGCACAGTGAGCCTTTGGGTGACTCCAAGGGAATCATGCAGGAAAGAAGTGATGAGAATGAATACAGCAGCCTCACTCTCCTCCTTCCATCTCACCTCCTACTGGTGCTTCTCATTGGCCAAACCCAATGAAAAACCAGTGGTAAATTTAGACCAATGACACAGTCCTTATAGGTTAGCCTCCAAGGCTTAGGGCAGGGTAGAGAGGATGGAAAGTGAATGTGGAGGGGCAAATGAGTGCTATCGAGCATGGTTAGGCCTGAATTCAAATCCATGCCTATCGATGAACTGTTCATCTTGGGCACGTTATTTAATCTATATTAGCCCTCACTCTGGGGAGACAGTTACTAACAAATCATTTCTGTTCCACAGCCCCAGAACCCATTTCAACTCCAGTAAAAGGAAATTGTTAATGTTATAATTTTTCATAACTGGGATGACTTTAAATGACTTTCATATTTACACTACTTACCAAAACGTTCTAACTCAGTAATGTACATTTATATTACACTTTAATGCTTATTTCTTAGTTGTTATTTACTGTGACAACAAAATTTTTAGCAGTTTTATTGAGATACAATTGACCTGCAATAAACTGCACGTGCTTAAAATATATAATACGTTAAGATTTGGCATATGTAGACACCCATGATACCATCACAGCATTAAGATAATAAACATATCTCCCACCCCTAGAAGTTTCCTCATGCGTCATTATGGTCTCTCTCTCCCCCTCTTCCTCGTGCCCCCTTCACCATCCATTGATACGCTTTCTATCACTGTACACTAGATTGCATTTATTAGATTTTTATATAGATATTTAAAAATCTGGTTTCTTTTACTCAAAATAATTACTGGTGATTTATCCATTTTGTAGCATGTATTGATATTTTATTACTTTATAATGCTAAGTAGTATTCCATTCTATAAATATACCACAGTTTATCCATTTGTTTATCCATCCAGATGTTGATGGACATTTGGGTTTTTTTCAGTTTTGAATGTTATGAATAAAGTTACTCTGAACATTCATTGGGATATATGCTTTCATACTTCTTGGGTAAGCAGAATGGCTGGATCGTATGGTAAGTGTATGTTAATTTTTTGGGAAACTGCCAAATTGTTTTCCAAAGTAGTTGCATCATTTTACATTTCCAACAGTAGTATATTAGAATTCCAATTCTACAATGGCAGTTCCTCAAAAAATTAAAAATAGAATTACTGTATGATGCAGTAATCCACTTCTGGGTACACACCCAAAACTCAAAACTCAGGGACTCAAGAGATATTTGCACACCTATGTTCACAGCAGCATTATTTTCAATAGCCGAAAGGCAGAAGCAAACCAGGTGTCCACTGATGAGTGAATGGACAAACAAAATGTGGTATACACATAGCATGGATTATTATCCAGCCTTAAAAAAGAAGGAAACTCTGTCACATGCTACAATATGGATGAATCTTTTTATTGAGGTATAGTTGATGTATAATATTATATAATTTTTAGGTGTACAACATGGTGATTCACAATTTTTAAAGTCTATATTCCATTTATAGTTATTATAAAATATTGGCTATTCCCTGTGTTGTATAATATATCCTTGTAGCTTATTTATTTTATATATAGTAGTTTGTACCTCTTAATCCCCTACCGTATCTTGCCCCTCCCCCTTCCCTCTCCCCACTGGTAACCACTAGTTTGTTCTCTGTATCTATGAGTCTGTTTCTTTTTCGTCATATTTACTAGTTTTATTTTTTAAATTCCACATGTAAATGATATACAGTATTTGTCTTTCTGTGTCTGACTTACTTCACTTAGCATAATGCCCTCCAAGTCCATCCATGTTGTTGCAAATGGCAAAATTTCATTCTTTGTTATGTCTGAGTAGTATTCCATTGTGTATGTATATATATACCACTTCTTCGTCATATAGATGAATCTTGAGTCCATTATGCTACGTGAAATAAGGCAGTCACAAAAAGACAAATACTATATGATTCCATGTATATAGTACATTGAGTAGTCAAATTCATAGGGACAGAAAGTAGGATGATAGTTGTCAGAGACTGGGAGGAGGGAGGAATGGGGAGTTTAATGCATGTGGAGTTTCAGCTGTGCAACATGAATTGTACACTTAAAAATGATCAAGATGGTAAATTTTATGTTATGTATATTTTAACCACAATAAAAATAGAATAATATAAAATAAAAATTTTAAAAATTGGAGAGAAAATGAGTAGCCATACTTATAAGAGGAAAACCAAGCATCACTGAAGCCAAGGACTTAATCCCTGATGTCAGTTGGTGGCATTTGGGTTGAAACTTCATATTTCAACTAACTTCAGGTTGCTCAACATAAGTGCACATACCCACAAGGGTTAAGGGTGTACCAAGAATATTAAGGAAAAAACAAACAGAAGTCAACCAGTAAGACTTATGGAGTATTCTAAAAAGTAACACAAAATAATAATGTCCAAATGTCAATATAATGCAGTAACAGAGATGAAAAACAAAAAACAAGCCCTGACTACTTCAACTTTGACTACTGCTCTTCCCTTGGTGTGTTTTACCCAGTCTTGAACTTCCATTTATCACTATATGTTATCAGTGTAGACTGTACTATCAGTTCCCTCTTCTCACTCTACTATGCTTCCGTGGCAAAGACCTTGTCTCCCACCAAAACCAAACCTCTCTGTCTCTCTCTCTCACATAGACACACACACACACACACATTCTATTCCTGGCAGTTCCCCAACATTACTAGCAGTTTCACGGTTCCTTTGCAAATACTATTCCCTTCATCAAAAATACTCTTCCCCAATCTTTCCCATGATGATCCAGCTGATCCTTCTACACTCAGCTGAAACATCTCCTCTTCTGTGAAGGGTATCTTTCGGTCATATAACTAATTGAATAAGAAGCTGTAGTTCTGTAAAGCACTTACAGAATAATTATTTTTTTGAAGTATATAATTTCGATATGCTCTTGCATTTGTGGAATTTAAAGAGTAAAAGATACAAAAAAGCACAATTTTAACATATTTCTCCAACACAGTATATACTTTTTAGGAGATTTTTTAAAGATTCTTCTCAGAAGAAAATAAGCTGTCATCTGAAATCATTGTCCCTCAGTAATGTAGACAAATCCATGTACAGTGAAAAAGGTCACTTAAAAACCTGCTAATAGCTTACACACAACATGAGAATTAATTGACGAAACCCTGTTAACAGATTAGAGCTATTTAAAAGGATAATGTTTGGACACTAGAAAATCAGATATGCATTCTAGAACACAATGAAACTCCCATGAAGATAAACAGAAAGTCAGAAGAGCCAAGTACTAATAATGTAGAAAATATAATACTAGCTTGAATCCATTTTTTTGAACACCTCATATTCAATATCAGTCTTCTGAAGTATTTGATTTGGCTTAATACTAGCCTAGAAGAAGAAAAAATTTTCAATGGCCAGATTTGGAAGATGGGGTAGGGAGAACGCGGCTAAATAAAGGTACAGGAGGTATTTTGTTACTTTGTTCCTAATATGTTCTCATTAAAGAGTTGTTGAGGGATTTCTCTGGTGGTCCAGTGGGTAAGACTCCACGCTCCCAATGCAGGGGCCCTGGGTTCAATCCCTGGTCAGGGAACTAGATCTCGCATGCATGCCGCAACTAAGAGTTCGTGTGCTGCAGCTAAGAAGCCCACATGCTGCAACTAAGACCCGACACAGCCAAAATAAATAAATAAATTTTTTAAAAAAGGTTGTTAAATTTCTTCTTGCCGCTGTGCCTTACCCCAGATTTAGCTGGTATATCCCCAGGTGTGACTAAATTAGAGCACTCTTCCTTGGGTGTGGTTTTCTTTCTCTGGATGAACTTCAAAAGGAGGAGGCGGTATGAGCCTAGGGTTGAATCTTTACATAACCATGACACTTTGGAACAAAGAGACTCACCACTTTAAGCAGCTACAACTTCTAGAAGAATAAGAAGTAGCAGTTAATGTTATTTAAGGAGTGGTTAGCAAAAGAATTGATGACAGTGTTTTGGGAATCCTGCCTGAGTATTTAGGATACTGTTATTTAGAAGACATTGCAAATCACAGGAGCTTTTAAAGCCTTCAGGCACGACCCCAAATAAAACTGGTAGGCAACTCGCTGTCATCAATTGAACTACCATCAAGTGCCAGGGATTGTATATTTCTTATTTAATCCTCCACATTTCTGAAAGGTGGATACTATTTTTCTGTTTTTGTAGGAAAGCAAAGTAAGGCTCAAGAAACTTGGGTGAGTTACCCCAATTAGTGGCAGAAGGGTGACTTTAACCAAGCCTCTCTGGGTCTAGCGTTTTTCTGCTTCACCATGATGCCTCATCTTCCAAATGTTTGTTGAGGGTCCTGTGAATTTGTGTATCTTTTAAAGCTCCCGTGGTGATTGCAATGCTTAGTCGGGTTTGAGGACACTCATTTAACTAGGTATGAGGGTTTTACTGTGTTATCTTGCAAGGAATACAGTACAGTGTTTATATTTCAAAAGGCAAACATTGGGTATTAGTGATGTTTAACATAAAGGAGTTTATAACAATTAGTGAGTTTCACTCACTGCAGAGATATTCCTGGGGGACACCCAAAGGATCTTAAAGCAGTCCTCAGATTATACTACAAAGGCAGATTTCTCTATGACTTCCTGCCCTACTGTGCTTGTTTGTTCCAGTCTGTAGCTATGGCTTCTCAAACTTCATTTCTCAATCTACTATCAACTTGCTAAACTTCTGATAAATATTTCTTCCAAACAAAATATCTTAGTTCCTAGAAATTCCCTTCAGTCTTTAACTTATGAAAAGCATTAAAATCATGAGTCTTTTTTAAACTACATTTCTGAATGGGCATATTTTAAGTTTTTTGGTGGGACGCTCTCCAGGTTTTCTCTTTATGCTTGGAGTTCAGAAAGTACAGCAGTTTGTGTCTAAGAATGTCTTCTAACAAATGTGTAGGTTGGAGCCAGGCCTGCCTTGGCAGTTGGAATTCTCTATTTTTTCAATTCAGGGAAATGATCTTTTAGTATTGTTTTAGATTATTTCTTCTCTTCTGTTTTCTTATTTTATTCTTTCTGGAACATCTTTTAAATGGATATAGAATCTCTGGAACTATTGTACTGTCTTTTTTTTTGGATCCAGTTTCACTGAGATATACTTGACATATAACATTGTATTAGTTTAAGGTGTACAGTATAATGATTTGATGTATGTATATATTGCAAAATGATTATCACAGTAAGTTTAGTCAAAATACATCACCTTGCACAGTTACAAAAATTTTTTTCTTGTGGTAAGAACTTTTAAGATCTACTCTCTTAGCAATTTTCAAATATACAACATAGTATTGCTAACTATAGTGACCATACTGTACATTATATCCCCAGAAATTGTTTATCTCATAACTAGAAGTTTGTAACTTTGACGACCTTCACCCATTCCCCCAACCCCCACCTCTGGAAAGCACCAATCTGTTCTCTGTTTCTATGAGTTTGGTTTATTTTAGACCCTACATAAAAGTAAAATCATACAGTTTTTGCCCTTCTCTGATTTATTTCACTTAATATAATGCCTCAAGGTCCACCCATGTTATAAATGGCAGGATTTCCTTCGTTTTTATGGCTGAATAATACTCCATTGTATAGCTGATATATATATTCTCTATCCATTCATCTGTTGGTAGGTGCCTAGTTGTTCCCATGTCTTGGTGATTGTAAATAATGCTGCAATGAAAATGGAGGTGTAGCTGTCTCTCTGACATAACGATTTTGTTTTCTTCAGATATATACCCAGAAGTGCAATTGCTGGATCATATGATAGTTCTATTTTTAATTTCTTGAGGAGCCTTCATACTGTTTTCCATAGTGGATGTCCCAATTTACATTCCCACCAAGAGTGCACAGGGTTCCCTCTTTTTTTACATCCTTGTCAACACTTATCTCTTGTCTTTTTATAATAGCCATTCTAACAGCTGTGATGCAATATCTCATTGTGGTTTGATTTGCATTTCCCTGTTGATTTCCCTGTTAATTAGTGATGTTGAACACCTTTTCATGTACCTGTTGGCCATCTGTATATATTCTTTGGAAAAGTGTCTGTTCAGGTCTTCTGCCCTTTTTTAAATAGGATTTGGCAGTGGGGGGGGGGTGTTACTATTGTGTTATATGAATTCTTTATATATTTTGGATATTAACTCCTTATCAGATATATGATCTATAAACGTTTTCTCCTACTAGTCTGTCATTTGTCATTTCATTTTGTTGATGGTTTCCTTTGCTTTGCAGAAGCTATTTAGTTTGATGTGTTCCCACTTATTTTTGCTTTTGTTGCCTTTGCTTTTGATGTGAAATTCAAACAATCATTGCCAAAACCAATGTCAAGGAGATTACCCCCTATATTTTCTTCTAGGAGTTTTATGGTTTTAGGTCTCACATTCATGTCTTAAATCCATTTTGAGGTGATTTTTATATATGGCATAAATGAGGGTCTAGTTCCATCCTTTTACATGTGGCTGTCCAGTTTGTCCTATACCACTTATTGAAGAGACTATCCTTTCCCCATTGTATATTCTTGGCTCCTGTGCTGTAGTAAACTGCTCAACCATTGTGCATGGTTTTATTTCTGGGCTCTCTATTCTGTTCCATTGGTCTATGTGTCTGTTTTTATGGCAGTACCATACTGTTTTGATTACTATAATACCTTTGTAATAGAGTTTGAAATCAAGAAGTGTGATGCCACCAGGTCTTCTTTTGATCTTCTTTCTCAAGATTGCCTTGTCTACTTGGGGTCTTTTGTGGTTTCATTCAAATTTTAGGATTGTTTGTCCTATTTATGAGAAAAATGCCATTGGAATTTTGATGGGGATTGCAATGAGCTTGCAGATCACTTTGGGTAGTGTGCACAGTTTAATAATGTTAATTCTTCTATTCCATGAACATAAAATATCTTTCCATTTATTTGTGTCTTCTTTAATTTCTCTTTCTCACTGTTGTTAGTGTATAGAAATGCAACTCATTTTTGTATATTGAGTTTGTATCCTGTAACTTTACTGAATCTATTTGTTAGTTCTTACAATCTTTTGGTGGAATCTTTAAGGTTTTCTATTTATAATATCTTATCATCTGCAAATAGAGAAAGTTTTACTTCTTCCTTTCTGATTTAGATGTCTTTTTCCCCCTAATTGCTCTGGCTAGGATTTTGAGTACTATGTTGAACAAAAGTGGCAGATTTGGCATCCTTGTCATGTTCCTGATCTTAACGGAAATGCTTTCAGATTTCACTACTGAGTATGATGTTAGCTATGGGCTTGTCATGTGTGGCCTTTATTATGTTGAAGTATTTTCCTTCTATAACCACTTTGAGAGTTTTCATCATGAATGGATGTTGAACTTTGTCAAATGCTTTTTCTGCATCTATTGAGATAATCATATGATTTTTGTCTTCCATTTTGTTAATGTGGTGTAAAATGTTGATTTATTTGTGAATGTTGAACCATCTTTACATCTGGGAATAAATGCAACTTGATCATGTGGTGTATGATCCTTTTAATGTATTGTTGAATTTATTTTGCTACTATTTTGTTGAGAAATTTTGCATATATATTCATCAGGAATATTTTCCTCTAATTTTCTTTTCTTATGATGCCTTTGTCTGGTTTTGATATTAGGTATTAGGATGCCTTTTTAAAGTCTGTTTGGAAGTGTTTCATCCTCTTCTGTTTTTTTGGAAGAGTTTGAGAAGGATTGGTATTAATTCTTTGAATGTTTGGTAGAATTTACTGGTGAAGCCTTCTGGTCCTGAACTTTCGTTTGTTAGGAGGTTTTTGATTACTGATTCAATCTCCTTACTAATAATTGGTCTGTTCAGTTTTTCTATTTCTTTATGATTCAGTCTTGGTAGGTTGTATGTTTCTAGGAGTTTGTTCATTTCTTCTAGGTTGTCCAATTTATTGGCATATTGTTAATAGTATTCTCTTATGATCTTTGTGTTTTTGTGGGATCAGTGGCGATGTCTCCTCTTTCATTTCTAATTTTGTTTGAGTCCTCTTTCTTTTCCTTTTCTTTCTTTCTTTTTCTTTCTTTTTTTTTTTTTTGGTAACTCTACCTAAAGGTTTGTCTATTTTGTTTGTCTTTTAAAAATACAGCTCTTAGTTTCATTGATCTTTTCTATTGTCTTTTTAGCCTCTATTTCATTTATTTTCTCTCTGATCTTTATTTCTTTTTTTCTGATATCTTTGGGCTTAGTTTATTCTTCTTTTTCTAGTTCCTTTAGGTGTAAAGTTAAGTTGTTTATTTGTCCTCTTTCTTTTTTCTTAATGTAGGTGTTTATCACTATGAACTTCCCTCTTAGAACTGCTTTTGCTGTATCCTACAAGTTTTGGTTTATGGTATTTCCATTTTCATTGGTCTCAAGATATTTAAAAAATTTTCTCTTTTGATTTCTTCTTTGACCCATTGGTTGTTCTGTAGTCTAATATTTAGTTTCTACATATTTGTGAATTTTCCAGTTTTCTTCTTGTAATTGATTTCTAATTGCGTACCATTGTGGTAAGAAAAGAGTCTTGATATATTTCAATCTTCTTAAATTTATTAAGACTTGCTTTGTGGCCTAACATATGATCTATCCTAGAGAATGTTCCATGTGTTCTTGAGAAGAATGTGTATTCTGCTGCTGTTGGGTAGAATGTACTGTAAATATCTAAGTCCATCTGGCCCAATGTGTCATTTAAGTCCAATGTTTCCTTATTGATTTTCATGTCCAAGTTCCAGAGGTGGTTAATGCTGGTGTCAGAATTTGAAGCCACAGTCTCTCTAGAGCTTGTGATAGACAGAAATTTAGATGGCCCTTATGACCTTTTCCTCCTGGTGTTACTTCCATGGTTATGATAAGCTTCATGGCGGAAGGCATTTTACAGATATAATTAAGGTTTCTAATCAGTTAATCTTAGGAGGGAGATTATCTTTGTGCGACTAATCTAATCAACAAACCCTTTAAAGACAGAAGTGTTCTCTGGCTGGTGGCAGAAGAAGTTACGGAAATTCAAAGTGTGAAAATGACTCTGTACACCACTGTTGCTTTAAAGATGGAAGGACCCATGTGAGAAGGAACGTGGTGGCCTGGAAAAGCTGACAGTGACATCTAACTGATAGACAGCAAGGAAATAGGGACCTTGGACCAAAACCACAAGGAGGCAGATTCTGCCAACAGCCTGGATGAACCTGGGAATTCTTCCCCCAAATTTCCCAGCTGACACTTTTTCCTACCCTTGTGAGACCGTGAGCAGAGAACCCAGTTGAGCCACACTGAACCTGACCTACAGAACTATGAGCTAATGAATGGGTACTGTTTAAGACACTAAGTTTTAGGCAATTTTATGTAGCACAGAAAACTGATACAGGGCCCATGCTATTAACCCTAATAGTTATAAAGGCCTCTCTCTGCATGAGACCCCATATGAAGTGCCCCTCACCTCATCTTCACTCTCCTCTGGGCTCCTTCTGGGGCTTCCAACTGCACTGGCCTTTTTCCAGTTGTTGATGTACTTCATCCCTTCTTCACTCAGGACCGATGTGTATGCTGCTCCCTCTGCCTGGAAGGTGCTCTTACCAGTGCACTCCTTCTTCTTGCCAAACTCTATTAATCCTTCAGAATGGAGTTAAAACATAACTTTTCCAGGGGAAGCCTACTCTGATGCCTCAGACTAGACTGAGTACTCTCAAAAGAACCCCTATTTTGCTTTTTAAGCTCTTGCATCATTTGTAAATATATTTGTGTGATCTTTTGATACAATCTCAATTGGTCTCCCTTTTATTCTCAATCACAGCATCCTGTTTATAACCATCAAAGCAGTTTTCTCAATTTTTATTTTTCTATTCAGTCATTTGCTTTGCCCTTTATCATAAGTCTTCTCTACTTAGACTCTAAGTTTGTTGAGGACAGGCATCAAGAGCATATGCTCACCTTTGCATTCTTAGTGTTAGCTGGATAACCTATTTTATTCAATGAACAAGGAAACTGAGAGCTATGCAATGTCCCTTTGGCTTATCTTAATCTGTCCTCTCTTCTCCTTTCCCCCTCCCCTCCCCTCTCCTCCCCTCCCCTTCCCTTCTCTCTCTTGCTCTCTCTCTCTCCTACACACACTACACACTGTTGCAACACTGTTATGGAGCCAAGCATGGGTTCATCTATACTCTTTGTTTTGTATTAAAAAATTTTTCAAAAAAGGTGGTTGCTAGCAGTTAAGATATTAAGACAACTTACTAGATTCCTGCATGAGGTATCTGAATCATGCTTACTTTATTTCAACCATCCAGCTGCTCACAAAACACATAAGTTATCTTTTAAAACATTTAGAAAAAATGTGTAAATTGCGACTATGGGAGAAATCTAAAAGAAGATAAAATATGTAGTATGCTAGAAAGTAGAAGAACTGAGTTTGAACTTTGACTGGGCTGGAACTATTATTAACTGCTCAGGGTCTATTTGTCAAATCAGAGTTTGAGACTACATGTATGAGGTCCATTTTTAAAATCTAATTTGCCAAAATTGTGCACCTATGACTGCTTACTTTGGCAATGCTATTTTGAAGTTATTATTTGTTGGAAGGAACGTGTATATGATTAAAAAACAATCTATAAGACTAAGGATTTTTATAGACATACCTCACTTAATAGTAAGGAATAGATGAGTTCCAGCAATGCTGACATTAAGGTGAATTTTTATTAAGTAACTCTGCTTTTCCTTGATCTCTACTGAACAATTATAGATATGACTTACTAGAAACACTATCCCAAATAATATTAAAGGTAATACTAAAATATAAATAAATACTAAGTATGCAGAAATAAAAATAAGGTACAATAAAATGAAACATGAAAAATATGCAATAATATTTTTACATAAATGTTCATGCTTAAAAGAATTTTCAATTCCCTAAGCTCAATCAAGCTGGCCCATTTTTTTTTCACCAGTCTCAAATTACCTTACCACATAGTGCTTTAAACCAATGTAATTTTCAAAATTTCCCCATAACAAACATTTTCCCAGTCTCTTTTGCTTAACCTTGTCTAGTAATCCTGAGCTGAATCTGCTTCCTCAGTCAGGTATCTGACAGACATTTACTGAGGTTCCACTTTTTGCTAAGCTTACTTAACTAAGTCATATTGGCCCTTTTTATGAAATGTATTCTGAGACTTATCACTGTCTCCACCAAGCTAATGTCTGATAGTTATTAAGAAATGTGTAAATTTATAAATATTGCTGTATTTCCAACATTAGCCCAGCTTATAAAGTTTATGAGGGAGACTCCATGTATTTTGAGAAAGAAACCCACAAATTCCATGAAGTAGGGGAAAAAGTCAGGGAGCAGCTTTTGTTAGCAATACATGCCTTCCTAAACCTGCAGACATTGCCTATAACTTGTGCTATCATAATCCTGAAATAGTGGGTAGGAATGAATGGAGATGGAAGAGTGAAGAAAAAGCATGTTCAGAGCCCTGATGCAGTGGGAGGATTTGGCTGATTAAATGGAAAGAGTCTGGAGGCAGAGTCAAGATGGTGGTGTGGGAAGACGTGGAGTTAGCATCTCCCCACAACTAGGGCACCTGCCGGCTGCTGGTGGGGGACTCTGATGTCCAAGGAGATGGGAGGAACCCCCAAGTGAACTAGGGTCAGGCCGAATCTCCTGCAGTGGGAGCTCCAATTCTGAACCACTGGACTAACAGAACTTCAGACCCCAGGGAATATTCATCAGAGTGAGGTCTCATGGAGGTCCTCACCTCAGCGCCAAGACCCAGCTCTACCCAATAGCCTACAAACTACAGTGTTGGAAGCCTCAGGCCAAACAATCAGTAAAACAGGAACACAATCCCACTCATTAAAAAAAAAAAAAAAAAATGAGATGGCAAAAAAATATGTCACAGATGAAGGAGCAAGGTAAAAGCCTACAAGACCAAGTAAATGAAGAGGAAATAGGCAATCTACCTGAAAAAGAATTCAGAGTAATGATAGTAAAGATGATCCAGAATCTCGGAAATAGAATGGAGGCACGGATTGAGAAAATACAAGAAATGTTTAAGAAAGATCTAGAAGAACTAAAGAACAAACAGAGATGAACAACACAATAACTGAAATGAAAAATGTACTGGAAGGAATCAATAGCAGAATAACTGAGGCAGAAGAACAAATAAATGAGCTGGAAGACAAAATGGTGGAAATAACTGCCATGGAGCAGAATAAAGAAAAAAGAATGAAAAGAGTTGAAGACAATCTCAGAGACCTCTGGGACAACACTAAATGCACCAACATTCGAATTATAGGGGGTCCCAGAAAAAGAAGAAAAAAAGAAAGGGTCTGGGGCTTCCCTGGTGGTGCAGTGGTTGAGAGTCCGCCTGCCAATGCAGGGGATGCGGGTTCAAGCCCTGGTCTGGGAAGATCCCACATGCCGCGGATCAACTGGGCCCGTGAGCCGCAATTACTGAGCCTGCGCGTCTGGAGCCTGTGCTCCGCAACGGGAGAGGCCGTGATAGTGAGAGGCCCGCGCACCGCGATGAAGAGTGGCCCCCGCTTGCCACAACTAGAGAAAGCCCTCGCACAGAAACGAAGACCCAACACAGCCAAAAATAAATAAGTAAAATTAAAAAAAAACAAAAAAAAAGAAAGGGTCTGAGAAAATATTTGAAGAGATTATAGTCGAAAACTCCCCTAACATGGGAAAGGAAATAGTCACCCAAGTCCAAGAAGCACAGAGAGTCCCATACAGGATAAACCCTAGGGGAAACACCAAGACACATATTAATCAAACTAACAAATATTAAATTCAAAGAAAAAAATATTAAAAGCAGCAAGGGAAAAGTAAAAAATAACATACAAAGGAATCCCCATAAGATTATCTGCTGATTTTTCAGCAGAAACTCTGCAGGCCAGAAGGGAGTGGCAGGATATACTTAAAGTGATGAAAGAGAAAAACCTACAACCAAGATTACTCTACCCAGCAAGGATCTCATTCAGATTCGATGGAGAAGTCAAAAGCTTTATAGACAAGCAAAAGCTAAAAGGATTCAGCACCACCAAACCAGCTTTACAGCAAATGCTAAAGAAACTTCTCTAGGTGGGAAGCACAAGAGAAGAAAAAGACCCACAAAAACAAACCCAAAAGAATTAAGAGAATGGTAATAGGAACATACATATCGATAGTAACCTTGAATGTAATGGATTGAATGCCCCAACCAAAAGACTCTGACTGGCCGAATGGATACAAAAACAAGACCCATATATATGCTGTCTACAAGAGACCCACTTCAGACCGAGGGACACATACAGACTGAAAGTGAAGGGATGGAAAAAGATATTTCATGCAAATGGAAATCAAAAGAAAGCTGGAGTAGCAGTACTCATATCAGATAAAATAGACTTTAAAATAAAGACTGTTACAAGAGATAAGGAGGGACACTACATAATGATCAAAGGATCAATCCAAGAAGAAGATACAGCAATTATAAATGTTTATGCACCCTACATAGGAGCACCTCAATACATAAGTCAAATGCTAACAACCATGAAAGGAGAAATCAACAGTAACACAATAATAGTAGGGGACTTTAACACCCCACTTACACCAGTGGACTTATCATCCAAACAAGATAAATAAGGAAACACAAGCTTTAAGTGACACAATAGACCAGATAAATTTAATTGATATTTATAGAACATTCCACCTGAAAGTGGCAGAATACACTTTCTTCTCAAGTGCACATGGAACATTCTCCAGGATAGATCACATCTTGGGTCACAAATCAAGCCTTGGAAAATTTAAGAAAACGGAAATCATATCAGGCATCTTTTCTGGCCAGAGTGCTCTGAGATTGGAAATCAATTACAGGAAAAAAACTGTAAAAAAACACAAATACATGGAGGCTAAACAGTGTGCTACTAAATAACGAAGAGATCACTGAAGAAATCAAAGAAATAAAAAAATACATAGAAACAAATGACAACGAAAAAACGACAACCCAAAACCTATGGGACACAGAAAAAGCAGTTCTAAGAGGGAAGTTTATAGTGATTCAATCTCACCTCAAGAAACAAGAAAAATCTCAAACAAACAAGGTAACCCTACACTTAAAACAGCTAGAGAAAGAAGAACAAAGAGAACACAAAGTCAGTAGAAGGAAAGGAATCATAAAGATCAGAGCAGAAATAAATGAAATAGAAACAAATAAAACAATAGCAAAGATCAACAAAACGAAAAGCTGGTTCTTTAACAAGATAAACAAAATTGATAAATGCTTAACCAGACTCATCAAGAAAAAAAGGGAGAGGATGCAAATCAATAAAATTAGAAATGAAAAAGGAGAAATCACAACTGACACTGCAGAAGTACAAAGAATTATAAGAGACTACTACAAGCAACTATATGCCAATAAAATGGACAACCACGAAGAAATGGACAAATTCTTGGAAAGGTACAATTTTCCAAGACTGAACCAGGAAGAATTAGAAAATATAAACAGACCTATCACAAGTAATGACATTGAAAGCGTAATTAAAAGTCTGCCAACAAACAAAAATCCAGGGCCAGATTGCTTCACAGGCAAATTCTATCAAACATTTAGAGAAGAGCTAACACTGATCCTTCTTAAACTCTTCCAAAATATTGCAGAGGGAGAAACACTCCCTAATTCATTCTACGAAGCCACCATCACCCTGATACCAAAACCAGAAAAAGATATCACAAAAACAGAAAATTATAGACCAATATCACTGATGAACATAGATGCAAAAATCCTGAACAAAATACTAGCAAACAGAATCCAACAGCACATTAAAAGGATCATACACCATGATCAAGTGGGGTTTATCCCAGGAATGCAAGGATTCTTCAATATTTGCAAATCAATCAATGTGATACACCACATTAACAAATTAAGGAATAAAAACCATATGATCATCTCCATAGATGCAGGAAAAGCTTTTGACAAAATTCAACTCCAATTTATGATAAAAACTC
Source organism: Balaenoptera borealis (assembly GCF_965194805.1). Taxonomy (NCBI): domain Eukaryota; kingdom Metazoa; phylum Chordata; class Mammalia; order Artiodactyla; family Balaenopteridae; genus Balaenoptera; species Balaenoptera borealis. The sequence continues at coordinate 56,563,074 of NC_138865.1, read as the reverse complement.
TCCAGAAAATGGGCATACAGGGAACCTACCTCAACATAATAAAGGCCATATATGACAAACCCAGAGGAAGCATCATACTCAATGGCGAAAAACTGAAAGCATTTCCACTAAGATCAGGAACAAGACAATGATGTCCACTTTCGCCACTCTTATTCAAAATAGTTTTGGAAGTCTTAGCCACAGCAATCAGAGAAGAAAAAGACATAAAAGGAATGCAAATTGGAAAAGAAGAAGTAAAACTGTCACTGTTTGCCAATGACACAATACTATACATAGAAAATCCTAAAGATGCCACCAGAAAACTACTAGAACTAATCAATGAATTTGGTAAGGTTGCAGGATACAAAATTAATGCACAGAAATCTCTGGTATTCCTATACACCAATAATGAAAAATCAGAAAGAGAAATTATGGAAACAATCCCATTTATCATTGTAACAAAAAGAATAAAAATACCTAGGAATAAACCTGCCTAAGGAGGTGAAAGACTTGTACACTGATGAAAGAAATCAAAGATGACATAAACAGATGGACAAATATACCATGTTCTTGGATTGGAAGAATCAATATTGTGAAAATGACTATACTACCCAAAGCAATCTACAGATTCAGTGCAATCCCTATGAAACTACCAATGGCATTCTTCACAGAATTAGAACAAAAAATTGTACAATTTGTATGGAAACACAAAAGACCCTGAATAGCCAAAGCAATCTTGAGAAAGAAGAACGGAGTTGGAGGAATCAGGCTCCCCTAGTTCAAACTATACCACAAAGCTACTGTAATCAAGACAGTATGGTACTGGCACAAAAATCGAAATATAGATCAATGGTACAGGATAGAATGCCCAGAGATAAACCCACTCACGTATGGGCACCTAATTTATGACAAAGGAGGCAAGAACATACTATGGAGAAAAGACAGCCTCTTCAATAAGCGGTGCTGGGAAAACTGGACAGCTACATGTAAAGGAATGAAATTAGAACACTACCTAACACGATACACAGAAATAAACTCAAAATGGATTAACGACTTAAGTGTAAGACCAGACGCTATGAAACTCTTAGAGGAAAACATAGGAGAAACACTCTTTGACATAAACCACACCAAGATCTTTTTTGACCTACCTCCTAGAGTAACAGAAATAAAAACAAAAACAAAAGGGACTTAATTAAACTTAAAAGCTTTTGCACAGCAAAGGAAACCATAAACAAGATGAAAAGACAACCCTCAGAATGGGAGAAAATATTTGCAAATGAAGCAACTGACAAAGGATTAATCTCCAAAATTTACAAGCAGCTCATGCAGCTCAATATCAAGAAAACAAACCACCCAATCCAAAAATGTGCAGAAGACCTAAGACATTTCTCCAAAGAAGATATACAGGTTGCCAACAAACACATGAAAGGATGCTCAACATCACTAATCATTAGAGAAATGCAAATCAAAACTACAATGAGGTATCACCTCACACCAGTCAGAATGGCCATCATCAAAAAATCTACAAACAGTAAATGCTGGAGAGGGTGTGGAGAAAAGGGAATTCTCTCACACTGTTGATGCGAATTGAAATTGATACATCCACTATGGAGAACAGTATGGACTGTTCTACCATACGACCTGTCAATCCCACTACCAGGCATATACCCTGAGAAAACCATAATTCAAAAAGAGTCATGTAGCACAATGTTCATTGCAGCTCTATTTACAATAGCCAGGACATGGAAGCAACCTAAGTGTCCATCGACAGATGAATGGATAAAGAAGATGTGGCACAAATATACAATGCAATATTACTCAGCCATAAAAAGAAACGAAACTGAGTTATTTGTAGTGAGGTGGGTGGACCTAGAGTCTGTCATACAGAGTGAAGTAAGTCAGAAAGAGAAAAACAAATACCGTATGCTAACACATATATATGGAATCTAAAAAAAAGAGAAAAAAGGTTCTGAAGAACCTAGGGGCAGGACAGGAATAAAGACGTAGACATAGAGAATGGACTTGAGAACAGGGGGTGGGCGAAGGGTAAGCTGGGACGAAGTGAGAGAGTGGCATGGACATGTGTACACTACCAAATGTGAAATCGATAGCTAGTGGGAAGCAGCCACATAGCACAGGGAGATCAGCTCGGTGCTTTGTGACCATCTAGAGGGGTGGGATAGGGAGGGTGGGAGGGAGGGAGACACAAGAGGGAAGAGATATGGGGATATATGTATACGTATAACTGATTCACTTTGTTATAAAGCAGAAACTAACACAGCATTGTAAAGCAATTATACTCCAATAAAGATGTTAAAAACAAAAAACAAATGGGGGGCTTCCCTGGTGGTGCAGTGGTTGAGAATCTGCCTGCTAATGCAGGGGACACGGGTTCGAGCCCTGGTCTGGGAAGATCCCACATGCCGTGGAGCAGCTAAGCCCGTGAGCCACAACTACTGAGCCTGCGCGTCTGGAGCCCGTGCTCCGCAACAAGAGAGGCCGCGATAATGAGAGGCCCGCGCACCGCGATGAAGAGTGGCCCCCACTTGCCGCAACTAGAGAAAGCCCTCGCACAGCAACGAAGACCCAACACAGCCAAAAATAAATAAATAAAAAATAATTAATAAAAAAACCCAAAAAAACAAATGAGACTTAATTAAACTTAAAAGCTTTTGCGCAGCAAAGGAAACCATAAACAAGACAAAAAGACAACCCTCAGAATGGGAGAAAATATTTGCAAATGAAACAACGGACAAAGGATTAAGCTCCAAAATATACAAACAGCTCATAGAGCTCAATATCAAAGAAACAAACAATCCAGTTAAAAACTGGGTGGAAGACCCAAATAAACATTTCACCAAGGAAGACATACAGGTGGCCAAGAGGCATATGAAAAGATGCTCAACATCACTAATTATTAGAGACATGCAGATGAAAACTACAATGAGCTATCACCTCACGCCAGTCAGAATGGGCATTATTAAAAAATCTAGAAACAATAAGTGTTGGAAAGGGCGTGGTGAAAATGGAACCCTCCTGGACTGTTGGTGGGAATGTAAATTGATACAACCACTATGGAAAACAGTATGGAGGTTCCTTAAAAAACTAAAAATAGAACTACCATATGACCCAGCAATCCCACTACTGGGCATATACCCTGAGAAAACCATAATTCAAAAAGAGGCATGTACCACAGTGTTCATTGTAGCACTATTTACAATAGTCAGGACATTTAACCAACCTAAATGTCCATCGACAGATGAATGGATAAAGAAGATGTGGCGCATATATTCAATGGAATATTATTCAGCCATAAAAAGGAACGAAACTGAGTTATTTGTAGTGAGGTGGCTGGATGTAGAGTCTGTCATACAGAGTGAAGTAAGTCAGAAAGAGAAAAACAAATACCACATGATAATGCATATATATGTAATCTAAAAAAAAAAATGGTACTGATGAACCTAGTTGCACGGCAGGAATAAAGAGGTAGACGTAGAGAATGGACATGAGGACATGGGGTAGGAGGGGGAAGCTGGGGCGAAGTGAGAGTAGCATCGACATATATACACAACTGAATGTAAAATAATTAGCTGGCGGGAAGCAGCAGCATAGCACAGGGAGATCAGCTCCGTGCTTTGCGATGACCTAGAGGGGTGAGATAGGGAGGATGGGCAGGAGGCTCAAGAGGGAGGGGATATGGGGACATGTGTATGCCTATGGCTGATTTGCTTTGTTGTGCAGCAGAAACTAGCACAGTATTGGGAAGCAATTATACTCCAATAAAGATCTATTTAAAAAAAAAAAGGAAAGAGTCTGATGTCGAAAAGAATGGTGGGAATGGGAAGAAAGGACACCTTGTGTAAACTCTGTAGTATTTCTTCTTTTCTCTACTTCTAAATAAATAGTGCCCCCACATTTGAGCATTTCCATTCTAAATAGTAATTTAAAAGACTGTTTTGATGTGTGTGTATGTTTGTGTGAATATAAGTATAAAAGTGAATATATACATCAAGGAGTTCCTTCAAGGTGTTGCACATTGCAGGCTATGATCAGATTGCATGTTGTTTTAATTTTCTGTATGACAACTTGCTTGTGGTCGCTCTTAAGTCAATGGTTGGCATCTTGCTGTTGCTCCAGTCCCTCTATTAATTTTAGAGGAAAGACTATATAAGTGAATATATATTCACTTTTGTGTTAATGCGAAACTTGTTAAATTTATTGCATCTTTTCTTGTCTTTATACCAGACCCCTTTCCTAGACAGTGTGGAATTTTTTGGAAAGTGTTAAACTTATACTTAGCCTATAGGAATTACATATCTCAAGTTTACATGGAAAAACATATAATTTTAATAAGTTCAGAATGTTTCAAATTTTTGTTACAAGTCAGAACTGAAATTCAAGTGCATAATTCATAGAAAGTAATATGAAATTGCTTAATTCTGAATTCTGAATTGGAATAGTCATTGGGGCTTATATTCTACCAGGAAGTAAGCCACTATCAATGTTCACTGTGGCTTGCTAAACTGAAAAACTATGGTTAATATTTGTTCTCTCCCAAAAGAATGTATTAATGAAATATAAATTTGTTGATTTGAAATATTCTCAGTCCAGCAATCTCTTCCACACAGAAATTTTAATTTTCATTTGGTATATAATATTAATTCTAATATCACTCTAATTTTTCATTTTTCAGTAGAGGTAATTCTACAGTACAAAAATACATGTATACTATTAAAATTTTGAGAGTATAGGAAAATAAAAGGGGGGGAGGGAATGCCAGAAACTTTTTACATTTGGGTTCAACCTAGCCAGCCTGTCACATGTGAGATTTCATAAAGGCAGCAGCAAAAGCCAAAGGGTGTTGTAATTTGCATCATCTATGAATCACTTATTGCAAGAAACACTCCTTGAAGGAATTGCAAATTGCAGACTACATCAGACTACGTTCTGTTTTTATTTTCTATTTGACATCGTGCTGCGGCTGTTCTTTTTTCAGCTGCTGTTATTTTCTGTGTTGTGCCTGTCTCTCTATTAATTTTAGAGGAACGGTCCTTTAGACATTTAAACAAATGCAAAGAAACGTTTATAAAATAAAACACTATATAGTATAATAGGATGTGAGGACAATCTGACTGTAAGAAACACCTTATGAGTTGCTTCACTTGATGGCCAAGATTTGACTCCCAGAGCTGCCTGACCTGGCATGCAGAGCTCTGAAAGCTGGTGGAAGAGAAAAGCCTAGCGCTCCTGCACATTCCAAGTCTTTCCCAGACATGCTCCCCTGTATTTCAGATCTTTGTTGAGTATCCATGGAAAGTCCATATGTAAATTTCTCTTTATTCCCTTATACTGTAATTTAGAAGTAACGTTGATAGAAGTCAAGCTGAAGTTATTATTCTTATAGCAATTAGAGTGTGTTTTTCAGATTTGGCTTCACCTTTTATGTTGGTTTGATAATAAAACCAAAAATCAGTAATTAACACACAGCATTAATAAATCCCATGGTTAATTTGCCTTCAAATTCAAAGAAATACCAAAAGAAAATGAACTTTGGATTTTGGCATGTTTCTATCCCCAAAGTAGCTGAACTACAGATTTTTAAATTGTCTTTTGGAAATAATTGACTCTAAGCTAGAGATTTTGTTGGCTAAATTTTGTCCCAAAGCCATTTTTTAAACTACTGAGTTTATAACTACTGAAAACAAAGAGTAATAAGGAAAGTGCTGATGACAGTATAATTTACAAGAGTCATGTTTGGAGGCTTTTTAAATGACAACATTGAACTGGGAGTTAGGAATCCTAGATTTTCTCATAGGTCTTTTTACAGACTCCCTTTGTAACCTTGAGTGAGTCACTTGGCCTCTGTGGCTTGACTCCATCGGTGCCCTCCGAAAGAGAGAGCATAACTTTAAATTAACAAGATGGAAGGTGTATCATAGTGTTTCCACTACTCTCTGGTTTTACTTTTCATGAAGCTTATTAACATTTGGCAAAGAGTCATTACTTGACAATTTATTATCCTGTTCAAATCCAGGTAGGTTAAAAGTTTAAACTTTTTATACCAAAAGTCAAGCCTCTTGTGCTTTATAGAAACCCCAGATACCACATGTAAAAAAAAAAAAAAAATCATGAATTTCATTGGAAAAACCTCATTTCTGGCACACACGCTCTGCATTATAATGAAATATTCCATTGAAACGTCTGCTTTGGCACCACGAACGGAGAAAAGTCTTGTGTTTGTATATTCTATGAAGTTGAACAACAATTTCCAACATATGTTAGGAGAGGCTGCCCTCTTTGGAGATGGGAAAATGGATAGCTCCAGAGGGAAAAGAGAACCGAGCGCTGAAAAGTTTTTGTTAATCTTTTACTGGTGAAACATAGCTGGGAACAGAGCAGCCTGTTGGCTGTGGGAAGGCTGGAGCCAAAAGGCTCAGCCCACAGGAAAGAATGCTGTCCTCCTTAGCAAGGCTACTTAAGCAGAGAGAAAACATTTACAGTACTTGTAATTACGATGGTTTTCGGCACCTAAATTGTCATAAATCACATTCGTAAAAGCCATCTTCGCACCAGTCAAATTTTGAAAGCTGCAAAATATATTCAGCTGGTGGGTAGTTTGAAACGGTGGTACATATGTTTGAAATAAATGCATGTTATAATTATGGTTTTTAATACTGGGAGCTTTCTTAGGAGGATTTATACTCACATACTGATGATAATGGAGTACATTGTGAACATAATAAAGTGGTGATGGGTGGTATTTGTTCCGGCATTTCTACAAAATACTGCTTCCAACTCTAAGGGGTATGTTCCTATGTAAATCCCCATACATTAAGATAAAAATATACTTCTCAGTGTATTTCCTGGAGCAAACTACCTAGAGAGAAAATACCTGCATTTTCACAACCAATTCATGGATCTTAAAACATAATTATGTCTTATTGCATTGTTGATCCCAGAGCAGTGTTTGAATTAAAAAGGAGTGGCAATAGAATTGGTAGAAAGTAAAAGAGCTCTGTTTTATAGCCAAGAGCATGGTGGAGTGAAATCTAGTTTTAATAAAAGACTAATATCATAATAAGCAGATGAGTCTAACTGGTAATTAGAGTTTTTATTACATATGTATTACCTAACACTGAAGTGAGTCCTACCAAGCAGAAAATGAAGGGAAGAGATGGTAATGCATTAGATAGCTTGGCAGGGTCAAGGAGGAACCTGAATGAACTCTTTACACAATTCTGACATATTGGACAACTGTATTTTGGGCTATGAGAACCAGGTCTGAGATATATCTCTCTAATAATCTTTCATTCAATTATTCGCTCATTCAACAAATACTTGCTAAGCACTTATATGCCAGGCGCTAACCTAGCCCCTGGGGCCAGAAATATCAGTAAGTTGGCCTCCAGCCTTTGAGGAGTTCCTGCTTTTGAGAGAAATAAAGCCATAAATAACTACAATATATTATGTGTACTGACAGAGATGTGAATATCATTTTTGTCTTGACATGCATTTCCCTTGTAAACCGTGCAATAGATGACGTGCACTATGGGTTTTTTGCTGTTAGGGACTGGTCAGAGATGATAGCAGTCCAGGTAAGGAACTTGTTTAAGACTGAACTTGGTCAGCAGATTCAGAATGATATCCTATAGCTCTTGGTCTTTCTTCATTTCCATAAACATTTTTAAAATGTGCATCTCTTCTTATTGCTTATGCGTGTATTCCACAGGATCCCTTTCCTATTTTGAAAGTTTGTGTCTTAGACCAGAAAATGTGATTAGACTACAGAGTTAACAGCCTACTCTGGGAATGCAGGACCTCATCACAGTCAAATAGGCAGTAATCGGATATGATATCAGGATTTTGCTCTCTCTCCAAGTACATGTCTAGTCCTGTCTCCATGCTCCCACCATGCCAGAATTCTATTGTAGAGGTTTCATTCCATTTTTCATTTCTGTCTAGCTGTAAATCATTTGCCACTTAGTATGACTGAACTTCAGATCATTTCTTTAAAGCACAGTTTGACTGGGAATGAAAGAAGGGTATACAAAGGGAGAAGGACTTGATGTTCAAAGGGGAGACTGTGAAGACACCAGACTGGAGGTTTTGGAGATGAGTCCCACTTTCACATTGGCTTGAAGGTGGCTTGTGGGTGGGCGTGCACCTTGTTCAGGTAGCTAGGCCCAAGGCACACTGTGATGTTGATGGCAACACCCTCTGTTTGGGGTAGGGGAACATTTTCCTCCTTGTTTTTTAAGCAAAGTTACAAAGGTATGTTTTGGAGTAACACATGTCTTCAACAGTCATTCAAAAAATATTTGAGAATGAGGGTGTACCAGGCACTGTGCTAGGAGCTGGAAATAGAACACTGAGCAAAACTGTGTGCTTTCATGAGGTTTATAATCTAGTGGAGAAGACAGTGACTAAGTGCCCTGAAGGGAGGGAACACCATTCCGTGATGTAGCAGGCCAGGAAAATACACTGTGCAGAGCTCCTGTATGGGGAGCATATTGTGACTGATGGCCCACTGCTACCCATTTGGATCCACCCCCACATTAGCACCAAGACTACACATCCCAAGAACTGCTCCCAGCCAATGAACGAGCACACTGGGTACGAATGCAAGCCTATTCCTGCAACATACACAACGGCTTACTCTTTGAACTCATAGACAGAAAGTTGAATGGTGGTTGCCAGGGGCTGAGGGGTGGGAGAACTGGGTAGATGTGGGTCAACTGGTATAAACTTCTAGTTGTAAGATGAATAAGTTCTGGGATGTAATGAACAACATGGTGACAGTAGTTAACAATACCACATTGTATACTTGAAAGATGCTATGAGAGTAGAGCCTTAATGTTCTCACCATAACAAAAACAACAATAACAAAATGGTAATTATGCGGGGTGAAGGATGTGTTAACTAACCTTATTGTGGGAAATACTTCCCAATATATACATATACCAAATCATCACATTGTACACCTTAAACTTACATGATGTTATATGTCAGTTATGTCCACATTAAGCTGGGGGAAAAAGCTAGAGGAGTGTCATCAGCCTGACTGAAACTTTCTTAGATCTTAGCTGAGGTCTGCAGCTCTCCCTGCCCTCTCTAGCTTCCTCGCCTTAATCTTACACAGGCACCTCTTACACAGCTAATCCTTTGGCTCTGCTTTTCAGAAGATCTGAACTAACAAGTAGTGTCCTGAGTCATCTGAGAAAACAGGTAGCAGGATGGGGATTGGTGACTGCTTACTTACAATCTGACAGGCCAAAAAATGCCATCCAGAGTGGCATGTGGGATACAGATAATCCCTAAGGCAAAGTGGTGGCCCAGCTGTTCCATATTTCACTGGTGGTGAGCTGAGAAAATGTCCTGGTGAAGGGGAGCACCAGTAATGGTATGATGCTTCTGGCATTTGACACAAAGTGGGAAGAAGGAGGGGCAATGTCTCCAAGGGCAATGGAGTTGAGGCCATACGGCTAAATTGTTTTGACACCCTGCAGAGGGATAATGAGTGAATGAGAGCTGTTATCCAAGTTAAAGGTCATGTGCAAGAGCCAGAAGGCCTCTTGAGTAGCTTTCAGAGAGGCCCTATCTCCTTCAGTGGCAGAGCTGACTTAACTGAGTGGCAGATGTGGGATATGATACAGGCCCAGAGCTCCAGAGTTGTTTGATGTTTGATTGCCTGGCCAAGGCAGGTCTGTTATGCTAAAATCAGGGCCCTGATCAGGAAAATAGGGCCCCTAAACATCAGATGTGGACATCTGGATGAGTGCCCCTGAGGATGCTGGCTCTGCAGACCTCTTGGTACCCTCATAAATTGCAGAGGAGGTGTCCACTCTTCCCTAGTAAGAGCTAGCACTTCTCCAGTGTTAGAAGACATGAGAAGACCTCATTTCTGAAAGGTAACAGGTGTTTGTTCCCTAGGAGTTGCTCCCACATCCTTCTTTTATTGTCAAGTCAAAAGCTAGAGTTAAGTTCCAGCATAACCTGCTGGGAATATGCTAGTCCTTATAAAGGGGGAAGGAGATGATATGCTGAAAAAGTGGTGAGAACCAGCTAGCATATACCAGCAGTGGCTAGGGAAGCATCCCTGGGATTGTATTTTGAAGGTGTTGGACCACGGGAGCCAGAATATATGACTGAATAAGCAAGAATTTATCGACTTTAGGACACTGGATTTAACCTGCTGGCAAGGACCTCAGGGCATAGGACAGATTCACTGCTGCACACTTAGAATTATAGTGAAAAAGATGGTCAGTACTAAGTAAAACAGAAATGCCTGTCTTCCCAGTACAAGATACAGGAAGAAACAGAGTCTGGGGGAAGTTGTCACGCTAGAACGGATATATTATGTCAGGTCAAAAGACTTACTGGAAGATTATGCTCAACGAGAGGGCCCAGAGGACACACCACTTACCAAGGCCATGAGAAATGAGCTGGTAAAAGGGGGACCAGCATCACTAAATGTTCAGTGGTGACAAGCCCCAGTTTGAGAATTGCAACACAGACCCCTGGGATTTTGGAACAATGGAATGCTTTCTGCAGCAGAGAATTATATGCCTTCTGGCACGTTGCTGTGCCCTGGTAGAGACAAAACACTTGACAATGGGACACAACTGACTCTGCACCTAGAGCTGCCCACTATTGGCTATGTTCTGCCGGGACCGCCAAGTCACAAATTCAGATTGACCCACCAACAGCAACAGTCTATTATATGTTGGAAATGGCACAGCTGGCCTAAGCTGCGTGGGCAGGGAGCTTGGATCCCCTTGTCATCCACCAAGTCACACCAGCACCTTTCTCCTACTCATACCTGTGGCTGTATGGGGAGGTGGTAAGGGTGCATCCCATACACCTGAAAGAGGAGGAAGAAAACCTGAATTTGGTTCACAGATGAGCTGGCTCAGTAGGTGGGAATAAGCCAAAAATGAGTTGGTAGCTGCATGACAGCCACATTCAGTGCTGTTCTTGAAAGATGGAGAAGAGGGCATATCTCTGCAAAGGGTGGAACTGCAGTCAGTTGACTTGTTCATCCAGGTGCAGTAAATACTTATTTGATGTTCAGTGAATGAATGAACACAGAGCATGGGAGATATTCAACTCCACATGATAATGATTTCGATCAGCAAGCAAGGGATCATATTATTGTAGAAGTTGAACCTCTAGAACTGTAGTCTCTAATAGACAGAATAGGTGAGTTAGATAGAAAGGAAAATTTTCCCAACCTCTATTTGGCAGTTCCAGGAAGAGAGGACTCCATCTGGACTATCAGAATGTTACCTCGAACATAAAGTGCCTTCTGTTAACATAAAGTATTCAATGAGGTCTTTCTCTACCTCAGTGTATAAAGTAGACCAAGTTGTAGCAAAAATAAAGGTTACGTTAAAAGCTAAGGTAGGAAGTGCATTTTTGTGGGAATCTACTTTCCTACAATTCAGAGCAAGTACTGAAGAGAACAATTAAAAAAGGAGATGAGAGAAGTCTGTTTGGATTAAAAAATACTCAGAAATACTTTGCAAAGTAAGTACAGATGTGCAGAGTCAGTGGCACCTTTATCTTAGCAACACTTTAAAAAATATTGTTGGTAAACTGGCACCATTTAAAACCAGTTTGTACTCAACATTAGTCAAATTCTATCCTCTTCCTTCAAAATAAATGCTGTTATAAGAAGAATATTAACAAATATGCTGATTCATTTGTAAGTCTACATGTGATAAAGGGAGAGAAATCTGTCTTTAAAAGTACTAAGCTAAGAAAAAAATAGATTCAGATTTACGTACGTCGTCATAAATTATAATGCTTATATTTTTCATTTCATTTTTTAATGTAATTTACCCACATATTAGAATAAGAAATATGACATAAGTCTATACTAAAGAAAAGTAGCATTATAAAACATGTTTTGTCCTATAATAAAAACCGGTGACATTTCTGGTTGGATTATTGGCACAGACTTTTTAAAAATATCACTGGTTAGACTATTTCTGAGCTCTCAGAGCAAAAACATTCCATAGGAAGCCAAGAAATATAATTTTAGTTGCAGTATAATTTTCCAGCTGTTTCACATAGGCATATTTTGGCATGTTTAAGAACTAGTGAAGGGCTCCCCTGGTGGCACAGTGGTTGGGGATGTTGCCAGCCATCCCCTGTGTGGCACAGCTGTTGCCAGTGCAGGGGACACGGGTTCGAGCCCTGGTCCAGGAAGATCCCACATGCCACGGGGCAACACAGCCCGTGAGCCACAACTACTGAGTCTACATGCCACAACTACTGAAGCCCGCACGCCTGTAGCCCATGCTCCACAACAGGAGAAGCCACCGCAATGAGAGGCCTGCGCACCGCAATGAAGAGTAGCCCCACTCACCGCAACTAGAGAAAGCCTGCACGCAGCAACGAAGACCCAATGCAGCCAAAAATAAATAAATAAATTTATAAAAAAAAAAAAAGAACTAGTGAAAATGTAAGGAAATATTAACCAGCTGATGGTTGAATCCATTTTTATTTTTAACAGCTGGGAGAGAAGATTTACCAGCCACTGATTCTTACCTTATTTTACAGTGCCTTTGTCACAAATAAAGCCAAAACTCGGTATCCTAAAATCCCAATGACTCTCCAATATCCTTGGGACATGTGCATATGAAAATAATCCCCAGGGACGTGGATACATCTTCTTGTTTTTCACTTTGCTTATGAGATCAAGAAAAGATGAAATACAAGGGTTGACTTTCAGTCTGCATTTCAAGGAAACATCTCATCAAATGGGCAACAGCTAAGTATCAGCTAAAATCAACTTCAAGTCCAAACTTACCATTTTTGCAGAAAACAGCCCAAAATTAGATCCATCTTTAAAATGGTCACATCAATTCACAACCCCAATCAACTGAACCTGTGTCCATTTTCTGTTAGCTGACTATAATACCACTAGCAGAGGGTAGGACAAACCCATTTGGCAGTTGGGTGAAGCCAACTGGACCTCTTCTTAGAACAAGGCTTTAAATTCTCATCTGAAGCATGTTTTTAAAGAATAAAATAAAATGAAACGTGGTATTAGAAATGAAATCAATTACTGAAATATAACTGTCAAAATATTTTAAACAACTTTGTGAGGTAGTAATTCATATGCTTCTTCATTAATGCATTAAATAACACAGTCTTGCGGCAGGTCTAGTAACTACCATCATTTCAAAATAGTGATGAGTACAAACAAGATTTTTGGATTTTCTGTAATAGCTGTACTGTGTTATGAAAATATCTGTGATTTCTATTAGTGTCATCATCACAGGTACTGGATATGCTGATATCGTTCACATGCATTATTTAAGAAATGCTACTTTGCAGTTAGAAGTTAGTGAAAATAGAGATGCAATAGTCTTTCTGTCCGAATTCACTGAAGCCCTGAATTCTAGCCCTCATGTAGAAAACAGACCTAATACTTCATTTATTTTCTGTGTGTTGGGCATCTTGTGGGCTCCTGTGCGTTCACTCATCTCATCTCACAGCGACTCTCAGAGGTGGTTCTTGACCCCATGTTACAAACAAGGACTCCGAGATACAGAGGGCTTCTTGTGCAAAGTCTGGGGTTCAAACCCAAGTGTGACTGATCCCAAAGCTGACTGGTCCTGTGATCTTTTTGCTTTAATATCCTTTTTCCCAATAGAAAATCTGTTCCTGATTAATAATCTTAGGCAAAAAGCTTTCACTCCTCTATAGCAATTACCTAGCTCTTTGTTTTATTAAAATGAAGCATGTGTGTGTTTATTCTAAGTAAGTTCAAAACCTCTGTGGGAGTACGTGGAATATAAATGATAAGCTAGTTATGTGTTTATCAATGTTCCAACTAAACTGAGTTCAAGCTCATTCCTTGGCTACTGCATTTTATTTCCCTCTTCTCCAGTTCTAGTCCCTACTTTATCTAAATAGAAATGAAAGTTGGCATTTACTTTCCCCCAAATGATGATCTTCATTACATTATACTGACAAAAGGCTCTTTCATTTCATTCTCTAATAACCAGCTCCCCACTTGTGAAGTAAGTGGGCAGCTCGGTCCCAAAAAGACCTCTACCTTCCCCAAGTCAAAAAGGGAGCCAACAGCTGCAGCTTGATCCTCCCAGAGTTTCCAACCTCAGCCTTGCTGGAGAGAGACAGTGCTCCTTCTAATAAGAGGTCATTCCGTCCCCCTGGGCTCATTACTAACTCCTCCTGATCAGAGGCTGCTGGTTCTGAACAGTGCCAAATTATGTGAGGTGGTTTTTCTTACTATGTACTACTGTCCACCAGGGATGGAATTGAAACCACTAAAATAATTCTATGTGGTAGTCTAGGTCTAACTCATATTTAAGAGAAATATTTGGGTACTTGGTATATTTTAACTTCAGGATAGAACCCTTAGCAATTCCCAGATGCAATAGTTTATGTAACTTAGAAGAATCCTAAACATGATAAATGTATCATACACGTGTCTTGATGTCAAGGGTAGAATTTATCCAATATTAAGATCAGACAAGTTTAGTAAACCACTTAAGTGTTATAAGGCATGCTTCATACTAGGATGAATTATGTCCCTATCTGTTATTCAGTGTATATGTTCTATCATTTTGAATATTGAATTAAAAAAACCTTATATAAATGATGTGAAAGGTCTGATTTAAAGCATCAAATGCTACTAAAACCAAACTGAAGGCTGACAGACCTTCTGTAACTCATATAGATTGCTAAGGAAAGGTATAATAGGGAAGGAATTAAAGATGGAGTCCTGGAATTTTCTTTAATAAGTCTGTTGAAAATCATCTTGAGTATCCTAAATTATTCAAAGGCAAATCCATTAAATTTGCAGAATTTTAAACATCAACAATTATAATATTTGGCTTACAGCCTCTGTTTTAGTAACTAAATTTCCATGCCTGTTTACCTGAAAATATGTATTTCTAAAAGCCCAGTCCTTTAGTTGTGTTTTAGTATGCCAACTCTAGAGATATTCCTTACGCTTATAATGGGTTGCATTTCTGCTAGAAGTTCCTTTAAGGAAAAATGATTAAACCAAACAAATCTGATTTGTTTCCTATTATAACAACAGCACAGCAGTGTGTTACATTGGTTGAGAACCTGAAGCCCAGCTTTTTATAGAAACAACCTCAGGTAAAGCTTCATCATTGTGGTACACTGAAGAAAACACCTAATCATAGATAGGGTTTGAAAAAAATCTCTCATCATGAAAATGATCACAGGCAACTTTGAGAATCTTTTCGAGAGACCAGGATCATCTGATGAATGTTATAGAAATCAATTCAGCAATATCAGTTTTATTTCTGTCCTGTTTCTATCACAAATGACGTGGTGGCTAGCATGGGTACTAGGGCACAAAGTTCTTTTACTGCCTTCCGAACAGAAGCTCTTTCTGCTTTCCAGAACAGCACTCATCTTGCACCGTGATGTTATGTAAGGCATTAATACCTTCAAAATGCATGAACCAACCCTTAATTGCATTGAATTTGTTATCCTTTGATCCTTGTTACAATGTTGTTTCACTATGTCCAAAAGCTTCAAAGCTTTGGCTTGAGTGATAGCCAAACTCAAAGCTGAATTAGATCCCAATTTCACAAAATCTTAAATCTTTTCCATCTTAGCCTTATATCTGGCAACTTTATTTGAATTAGTGGACAACAACCATCACTAAACTGTTTTCAGTCATTTTAAGGACCAGGTTCATAGTATGAAGACTGGTTTGAGCTGATGAAACTAATGTTTTAAAGAAACAGGGCCAAATGAGTCCTTATAGAAAGGAGCATTGCTCTATAAAGTAATCCCTTGGGGAAGTCATATACTTAGTTTAATAATGTTATTTCTCAAAACTATTTTGGAGATTTTCCTTTGGCCTTCAGAGAGAGAGTGCTGGTTGTAAAGGTAAACAAGTTTTATTTCTTTATAGCTGAGGAGGTACAAGTCTTGGGCTGCAAAATCAGCTGTGCAAAAAAAAAAAACCCAACAACCTTATTTTCTCTAACTGAATTTAGTTTCAATGTTACTCAACTCAGATTAACTTTAATCACTTATTCAACCAGTTCAGCATTTTTTTCCCACCCTTTTCTCTTTGGGTTGCCTCTAAGTTTGGTGGCTTTAAGTCATACCATGATGTCCATGAGATAGGAGAGGACCATTCGTCCTCAGAAATGATGCTTTACTCATGGTGGCACTTACTGGTCTCCAGGCACAGGTGTCCATCCCTGCCGACATCCTCAAGATGGCCTTGATCTCCTCTGGACTCACATGTTAGTCTAGACTCTTGGCATGACTGCTCGGCTGCTTGAGGCCCCCAAGCCCGTGTTTTGCACCTCTTTTTGGATGAGAGGACAGAGAAGCCCAGGAAATGTTTGGATGCCCTCCTGTGCTGCTCTGGGAAGCTTGGTGGGGCTGTATCACACCTACGCCTCTCTGACATGCTCACCAGGCCCCACCTTTACTTTCTCTGCTCTTGTGTTGGGCAAACAGGTGGGAGGGATGCAATGAGAGGCTTACTGCCTCCTCAGGTTCCACTCAGGAAACAAGGCACAAGTCGTCTTTGCTCAGACCCCCACCCTACTTGGGCAATTCAAAATTTTGGGGTGTGTGTGACAAACCTCATATTTAGATCATCATTTTTCTAAATCTATTGCTTAAAGCATTAACTTTATGCTCAGAGTCTTTCAGGATTGTGATTTTCAGTTCTCTAAAAAGTGTCTTTCAAACTATTGACTGCTGTGAGTTTCAAGGCATCACAGTGTAGAGGTTAGGAGGATGGACTGTGGAGCCGGACTTGCTGGGATTAAATCCGGGCTCTGCCACATACTAGTATTAGGGCCCTGGAACTCTCTGTGCCTCTACTTCCTCATCTGTAAAGATAGGGATGATGATAATAGTGCCTACCTCATGGAGTTGTTACGGAGATTAAGGAGTTAATATTTATAAAGTGATTAGAACAATGCCTCACATAGTGAACATTATGTATTATTAGTTACATTTGAAAAATATATTCATAAACCTTAAAAGCTGAATATTAGCTCTTTATTCCTTTGGTGCCTGATGCTGTCTGAGTGGGATGAAGGACAGGGAAAGAGGAAAATTTGGAGAGAGATTCTGTGATTGTTAATTTTATGTGTCAACGTAAGTGCATCATGGGGTGCCCTGATATTTGGTTAAACATTATTCTGGGTGCGTTTGTGAGGGTGTTTCTGGGTGAAATTAACATTTGCATCAGTAGACTGAGTAAAGCAGGTAGCTCTCCCAAATGATGGTGGGCCTCATCCAATCCATTGGAGACCTGATTAGTACAAAAAGGTATATAGGAAGGGAGAATTCACCCTCTCTGCCTGACTACCTTTGAGCTGACACACTGGTCTTCTCCTGACTTTGCACTTGGACTTGAACTGGAGCTTCATATATATATATATGGTTTAGTTCGGTTTCTCTAGCAAATCCAGACCAATACAGATGCATGGAATAATATTTCAAAATGTTACCCAGCCACAGTCATCTCAAAACTTTCTCTCTCTCTGTTTATTTTTTTCCCCATTTTGCTTCATTTCCTTCTTTGCTCAGCTTAGTTTAGCTGATTCAGCCTAGGAGTAGTAATAAATGAAGGAAGGCCTATGGGAGCAGGAGTTTGAGGTCACTAGTGATATTACTATCTGGACATGGCCTGACAGGATCTTATCCTTGAAAATTGTGGATATCATGAGTTTATGACATAGGACACTATGGATACTGAATAGGCTGTGCCTATTCAGGTCTAACTCCACACCCAGCATGTTTAGAGTTGATTGTGTTAGGCATATATTAATTTCTGATTTTTGAGTTACATTTTTTTACTGAAAGATTTACTTTCAACAGATGACATAAATTATGTGATTTATTTAATATAGGCATTTACTATTGGCAATATCAAAATTGCTCACATTAGAAGCTTCAGGTTCATGAGATGCTATTTGTCAAAAAAATCTGTTATCATGTATTTTATCTTGCTTCTGTGATTTATGATGAGAACTGAAAATCAGAATCTTCTGTGTCCTAATCCTCTTTCTAACATTTTGTCTTATGACAGTCTTCAGCATGTCATTTAATCTCTCCTTGACTCAGATTCCCCATTGGTAAAATGAAACCATTAATAATGTTTGCCACTTACAGAATTGCTGTAAAGATTAGTTAGTTAATGTTTGTAAAAATTCTCTAACCATGGATAAAGCTATAGCACCACGGACTATTAGAATGGGTATTGCCCACATTTTTCCTTTATAGAATGGCCAGTCTTTAAAACACCCTTCAAGTGAATTTTGCAGATAACAGATTTAGTGTTTGTGCACTGTGTCTACATTTTTAATTTTTTTGATCCATTTGAGAATTCAGGGAGTTCCAGTATATTGTTATGATTATTCCTCTTTTTTAAGAATTTTTTTTGTGTGCTATCTAAGCACACACTGATGCGCACACACACACACACACACACACACACACACACACACACACGTCTATCCATGTATTATCTGGGTGGATGATTTTCCAATAATATTTGCAATGTGTAATGTGGCTCTGTGTAGCTTAGTAATTTTAATTATTCATCTCCCATGTGAGGTGACACATTTTTCCAGAATTTATAGGGGGTTGCTAATCTGAACTTTTTGCTTTTTTTGTTTTTTGTTTTTTTTGACGGGGATACACAGGGAGAAAAGAAAAAAATATATATGTTTAAGTCTTTGACTTAGGAAAAAATGGCATGGTGACTATTATTCTGTCCAACCTGTTATTATTTAAAAGTAATAATACGAATGAAATACTCTAAGACAAGTTTTGTACTTGGATTATCGAGTTCCATTCAAAGATGTTGCTAGGTTTCAGTGGGCAATGTACAAGAGTATCAATTTTCTTATTCCACAGAGGTTTTTGAGTATCCAGAGGAAGATTGAAAAGACAAATAGACCCTGTATTTTCTCTAATTCCATTATTTATTGCTTTTCTAGTTCACTACATCAAAGCATGCCATGAAGTGTGCACGCATCTACTGATCACATCAAGTTAAATCAAGGAGGTAACAGGGGCATATCATGTTTTCAAGTGATAAACGGTGTTGTAATTATCCAGTGTTCATTGGAAGGAAAATTTGCAATAAAATGTCAAACAATAATAGCAAGTGATCGTAAATATCTTGAATCTCGAAATAAGGAACTCTGGGTAGAAAAAATACTTAGTTCCCACTTTACTGCGAAGGACATTTTTCAAGGCAGATAAGAAGAGTTTAGAAGTTATAAATGAATACTAAAAAGACTGGAAGGCATTCACTGGGATGGATGGGTGGGGAATAGAAAACAAGGATGGAGTCAGTGGCTTGGAATACAGGCATAATATGGGAGGGAGGGAGTGATAAGTGGCAGTCTTTCCTGGATGACCAGTTAAGTAAGAATTATTTATGTGAATATGGGAGTCTACAGGATTCCAACTTTTGCACGTTTCTAGGAAATGTTAAGAGATAATAGTATCAGAACCTTTCTTCATCCAACTAAAAGCCCTGGAAATACTGGGAAAGAACATAGAAAGAAAAATGAAAAATATTTGGCATCATCACTTTCAGGGAGACTGTTGATCATCCTCTGAATGCCCTTGCTCCTTTTCTCTCTGATTTTCCGTTTTCAGGGAAGATAATTGAGGTATGAAGAACTCTGCATATTATCAGATGTTTCTTTTCTGTGTCTATCCCACTTTCCCCACAAATTATTTTCTTCTATCTCTCTCTCTTCTTTTCTATTAAATCATTATCATTAGTTTGGGCAGATACATGAAAATATCTTGGGATCTGCCAAATTGCAGCTTACATGTACTTGCATCTCCCATCTTGAAAGAAAGTCTAGAGAAGTAAAATTTATTCAGTTGTCAGAGTGTTTTTAAAAGCTTGACCTTTGAACTTCTTATTTCTACCCTTCTTGAAACACGGACTTTCTACTTAAAAATCCATCCCGAAACTTTTGAAACTCAAAAACGATATTAGTTTGATCTGATTCAATGCTTCTACAATATAATGAACTTTTAGCTGAAAGACTGAAATGAGGAAGATATTGTTTCTAGGTTAGGAAGAACTTTAGATGGCAGCATACATTTAGTGAGTTATACATATACTCATTTCAAATATACACACATACACACAAGACTGGTAAGTAAAATCTGTCAGAAGAACTCAGGGGCACAGAGTAGTCCTTCCCTTCAACATGGTTTCTATCAACTGTGATTTCCTTTTAGAGATTAGCTTACTCTCCTTACCTGAAGTTTTAAAGACATAAAGTAAACAGAAGCTCACACTCTCTGAAAAGAATTACCTGACACTGACTGTTGTTGCTTTTCTGAAACATAAGTCTGTAGGGGAAAAAAATGCTGTCCTCAAATCTCAATTCTAAAGAAAAGTCTCTGAGTTGGCTCAGAATTCTGTAAGCTCAGCATCCTCCAGGCCAGATGGAAACAGGAGGCTTCAAGTGTTTCTAGACGTAGCTGGGGTCTTAGCAGTCAAATAACTCTCTCAGAAGTGGAATACTTTGGAGCAAGTACTTTGAGAGCCCATTCACATCTTTTATCACTTTGAGGTAACTGTTCCTTTACAGAGCCATCCTTTTTCTTCTCCTGTACATATATCTGACATTGATTAGGATGAAAAAGTTTAAAATGTGTTCCTGAATGAATAGTGGTTCAGAACTCAGGAAAGGAGACAGGCTTTCACAGAAATATGCTGATTGTTTAGTTGTAAAATAACGAGGCAAGGGAACAGGGACATACACTGTTCAGTCCAGCTCATAGCGTGTGGCTGCCAGCTCACCAAAAGAGATCACATAGTTTGGCCGAGCAAAGGACCAGACCACAGCCAGGGACCGTAGGGGTAGCAAGGAAGGCATGTCGCTGAAATATACCCAGCTTGATCTCTGCAGAGCCCAGCTGAGGGATCTGGTCGTCTCAGCAGGACAAAGGCTGTCTAGTACCTTCCAGCCAAACCACTCTGTGCTCCTCCGAGCCAGCCTGCTTTTGACCAAGGCTCTTAACACCCCTTCTTGCTGAGCTGCCTCTGCTCTCCCTGGAATCTCTTGGCTTAGCACCTCTCTGGCCCCTCCCAACAGGACCACTCCTGGGACAGCATGTGCTCTGCGTGGAATAACAAGGTTAACTGGACAAGGTTGAATAGCCCTGTGACGGGAGTGCCTTCAAGCCACATGACAGAAATGAAATAGGAGTCATAAGGGCCACACTGGAGGAGAATCAGATTCTTCTCAAGAGTTCCAGTCCTGGCCTGGTTTTCTGAGATGCCTTGACTCCTCCTTTGTTTCTCTCCTCATAAAGGTAGAAATACAGAATAGCATCCCTCAAAAGTGGTAAGAGAGAAGGAGAGGATGAAGTGTAGGGGTAGTCATTTTTACGACGGTTTATCTCTAAATTTCATCCTGGGCAAAAGTTTTGGGAAAAGCAAAATCACTTAGCCCAAGGGATGCCTGAGGAAGTATAAAGAAGTCCTGGAAATCCCCTGGAAAAAAAAAAGGATCAAGTAGAGTTTGATTTCGTCTTTGTTGTCAAATTTTCAGCTCAGTCATTTGCAGCAACATAAGAGATTCCAGGTAGAAAGCAGCAGCAGGTGTTAGGAAATGAATTTTTCTGCACGTGGTAAAACCTGGCATGGAAGGTTGAACAAGCAGAGCAGACTGGACTCAGGAAGCACACGGGCCAGGGAAGTCAGGGCAGAGCTCTAGTGTGGGGTGATGTGGCTGGAGTTCTCAGAAGCAGGGGAATGAAACCAAGAGAGTGGCTGGAACCAGCCTGTAGGCAGACAGCCTGGGTACCAGAAGGCAAGGCAAGGCAGTGGGGCAAGGAAGACTCCAGAGAGTTATGATGCTGTAGAAAAACAAAGCAGCAAGTCAAAGACCCCGCAAGCAGTGATAAACCAGGTGATCTGCAAGAACTAAAATCCTGAACCTGGTGTCAGGTCCGGATGCAGGGAGTGGCTGAGGTGAGACCTGAGGCAAGCAATCTAAGCCACACTATTGGTGGTTCCTGGCAATGGGAGGATCTAGATCCTGAAGTAAGACTCACCCCAGCCAGGAAACCTCTTATACAAGATAAGACTACTGCTTTTTTAAATAACAGACGTGCCAAACAAATCAGTGTTGGGAAATGATACGTTATTCCCCATCACCTCTCACCTGACTGTTGCACCAGATTCTTATCTTGTCTCCCTGCATTTGGTCTTCTTTTCTGACAATCTATTCCTCATACAACTGCCAAAGCAGTTCTCCTAAAATGCAAGTCTGGTCACATCTCCCTTCTGCCTAAATCCTTGCACTGGCTGCCTGTTGTTCAAGAAAGATTCTCCAGAGTGTTTTGGTGAATACTAGTTCTGTGAGGTGATTAGCCAAAGAAGGGTGTATAGTCAAATAACCCGGAAATTCTACAGTCCCTTCTTAGAGATTTCCAATGGAGAGAAGCATTTTAAAGGCTCTGAGAAGTCCTGCAACAACTTGTTGAAGGTTGATTAACCCAATACTTTCCAAATATTTTTAACCATGGGCACATTTTCTCTCTTTTTTTCTTCCATAAAATCTATCAACATTGATTGAAAATGCTTTAAGAAATACTGACCTACGGGGTGGGGGATGGAAATCCATCTTGCTTGGCCTGAACCAGAAGGCTCTTTTTGGTCTAGCCCCTCCTGGTCTGCCTCTGCTGCTCATCTCCCACTGATCCTTCTTTTGGGTTTTATGCCCTAGCAAAACAAGGCAGACCACTGTTCTCACAGATATCACTATGTTTTGGAAATCTATTCTTTTTAACTAAAATATTTTCTCTGCATCTTCCCTAACCCCTATCTGTAAAATGTTACTTATTATTCAAAGTCCTGCTCAGATGTCAGCTCCATAGGAGGTTGTCTCTTTACTTTAGAGCAAGGGTCAACCAACTTTTTCTGTAACATTCCAGACATAGATAATCTGTAAATGAATGGGCATGGCTGTGTTCCAATAAAACTTTATTTACAAACATAGAAAGCAGGCTGGATTTGGCCATGAGGTGTAGATTGCTGACCCCTGCTTTAGAGCTCACTTTATATAGCTCCTGCTGAAGCAGAAGTTAAGTCTCTAGATGTGAAAAATCCAAGGCCTCAAGGTGACAGCAGTATATACATGTACTTAGTTAGAACAGACACAAGGGCAGAGATAAGGGCCAATCTAATAAATGAAGCATTAGACACTGCTTAGAGTTGTTATTTTAGACTCTTGTCATCACAATTAACTGTAAGAACTTTCCATGAAAGATAACATAAAATTAGAGTCACTTCTATAATGTTAGTTTAGGAATCAGCCCTTGAATAATATTACCAAAGGCAAAAATGTCTATTAAAACCTGGCTGAGACCCTGTTATAAGGAACAATTTATATCTAAAGTGCTAAGCACTCATGTGTTGCTTAAAAAGAACCTCTGCTCCCCTGAACTGATGCTGTCTGGGAAAGAAAGTGAACTAGTACACTAGCAAAAGAGAAGTGTAATGGGCCAGGTGAAACTTATTATGCTGCACTGCAAGACTGGCCTTGGGGGACTTCAGGTGTTTGGGAGACCAGAAAGGGGGTGCATCAGAAGGTTGGAAGGGAGATGGAGACCTGCCCTGGAAAGGGAGTGACCAGAGAGGCACGACCAGGGGCTGTTCCTGGGGAAAATGATAGGCAGGAATCTTTGGTTATGTAGATGCAGGAGATGAAATTCATGGGGCCTCTGAGATTAAAAACTGACAGAAAAAAATACGCCATGGTAAGGTTCAGACAGAGGGGAGTGAGAGTAATTTCTCTGGACGACTGGAACCCTTATATGGCTCCCACTCCAAAAATGCCCCCTCCTGTCTTAAAGTCACAGCACTCGGTATCCAGCTTGGTAACCATGAAAATTGTGAATGGCTGGCTATCCATTAAATGTTCAGGCTCCCTGTCCCTGAAACAGAATTATTATAGGGACCTCATTTCCCATCCCCCCTTGCTTGTAGGTGGAGGCGTGAGACTGAGTTCAGGCCAATGGAATGTGGGTGGAAATGATTTACATCACTTCTGGGCCTGGCCCATAAAATCTCCCACTGGGTCCTCTGCTCTTTCTCTGCCCCATCTGTTGACTAGATTTGGGCAATTTCAGATACCATGTGTTGAAGGCAGCAGAGCTTCTATCAGTTTATGTCTCTGATAGACTCTATGGAACAGAAAGTATCTCCTCCCCATTCAAACACACAGAACTACCGGTATAAACTTCTACTATGTGAAACCATTGAGATTTCAGAGTTTATCTACTATGAGAAGGAGCATTTACTTGACAAGTACAAGCAGAAAATGAGCATTGCTTTAATAAGTAAAAGGGTTCCACATTATAAAGCAATTTTAGAGAAGAATATGGGATCCACTGAACCAGAAACATAGGGAAGACGCTACAGTTTGCAAATAAGCCATTATTTTCAATCTCAAATAAATGTTACTTCCTTTAACAAATCATGATTTTGGAAATAAATTTGTATGTGTGTCACCATCTATATTGTCAAATTAATCAACTAAAAAAAATCCCACTTCTTTTAGGAGCTTTAGGAAACAAACAAAAACACCCAAAGGAGTAAAAGTAAAAAAAACTAAAAACCAAACAAACATGAGCATTGCTTAAAAGCAAACCAAAAAATGAAGTTCAGCCTTTTCCAGGGGAAAAATATCAGAAACGAGCCAACTCAACAAAATGGGAACATAATTAGCCAGATCAATTCTTACCTCAGGAGGCCATTATCAGCAGGTTGATACAGAAAACTACTCAGTTTGTTTATCCATCCTCCTCAAATCATGATGGAAGCCATTTCAAAAGTTATTTACAATTTCTTTATTTTTAATTTTTTATTTCTACGTTTTCTTCATAAAGGGATAATTGAAACAGTATGATTTTTTCCTTCAGTTTTAATGAGATGTAATTGACATATAACACTGTATTAGTCCAGGGTGTACAACATAATTATTTATGTGTATATTATGAAATGATTACCACAATAAGTTTAGTTAATATCCATCACCTCACACAGTTACAATTTTCTTCTTGTAATGAGAACTTTTAAGATCTACTTTCTTAGCAACTTTCAAATATTTAATAGCGTATTGTTAACTGTAGTCACCATGCTGTACATTATATCCCCATGTCTTATTTATCTTCTAAGTAGAAGTTTTTACCTTTTGACCACTTTCACCTATTGCCCCTGCCTCTTGGTTTTCCTAGATGAGATTATGTTTGTATCTTTATAACCAAAAAACCAAAGCACGTAATTGTTGGTAGGTGTTCTAGGTGACATAAAGTCCAGTTTGATCATTACAGATAATCTGTTCAATTATAAATAATCAACTATGATCTATTAGGCTACACTGGAGAAACACAACTTTGAAATGTCAGTTAAAGAGAAGGCTTCCTAAGATATCCATTATTATGATGACAGTAAAAATTATTATTTTTTTCGAGGATTGAAGCAGTATAGCATCGTGGTTAAGAATATAAGCACTTCTGGCCTGCCGCCATGTCCTGCCCACCGTCTGCCGCACACAGTGGGTGTTGTTCCAGGACCTTGCTTCAGACAGGGTGAGGGGACGCTGACCTTGGAGCCAGATTTCCTGGGTTTGTACCCCAGCCCCAACATTTACACACTCTATGGCTTTGGGCAACTCAGGTAGCATGAATCTCATCAGCACAGAGAGAAAACTTCACTGAAAACTCATTGCAGAGCGGTTGGGGAAGCCGGATTCCATGACAGCAGCAGCAGGGTTCGTGGCGAGAATCACGGCTTGCAGGCCACTCTGGGCAGTCGCGTCTTCCTGCAGCTTGTAGACCCTTGGGCTTAGGAGCTGTTTCAAGCACACAACCTTGAGAGAGTAAGGTGTTCTTGAGACCATCTGTACCGAATCTGTGACTGAACCCAGTGAAGACCTCTGTATAAACGTTTAAGATTCTAGCAGCACATGCAGAGACCTACTCTTTTAGCCACCAGCTGCTGGAGACAGCCTCGTAGACAAATTGCTACCAAGTCAGCCTGTTCTAGCTGAACAGCTATTGTAGACCCTCATAATCTGACTTCATATTGGAGACTGCCACATTCACTGCTGTGCCGCGGACAGGGTCTTGGTGCTCCGGCTGGGTGTCAGGCCTGAGCCTCTGAGGTGGGAGAGCTGAGATCAGGACATTGGACCACCAGAGACCTCCTGGCCCCATGTAATATCAATCAGTGAGAGTTCTCCCAGAGATCTCTGTCTCAACGCCAAGACCCAGCTCCACTCAACAACCAGCAAGCTCCAGTGCTGGACACCCCATGCCAAACAACTAGCAAGACAGGAACACAACCCCACCCACTAGCAGAGAGGCTGCCTAAAATCATACTAAGTTCACAGACACCCCCAAAAACACACTATCAGACGCAGTCCTGCCCACCAGAAAGAAGATCCAGCCTCATCCTCCAGAAAATGGGCACCAGTCCCCTCCACCAGGAAGCCTACACAACCCACTGAACCAGCCTCACCCACTGGGGACAGACACCAAAAACAATGGGAACTACGAACCTACAGCCTGCGAAAAGTGACCCCAAACACTGTAAGTTAAGCAAAATGAGAAGACAGAAAAATACGTAGCAGATGAAGGAACAAGGTAAAAACCCACCAGACGAAGCTAATGAAGAGGAAATAGGGGGTCTACCTGAAAAAGAATTCACAGTAATGATAGTAAAGTTGATCCAAAATCTTGGAAATAGAATGGGGAAAATACAAGAAACGTTTAACAAGGACCTAGAAGAACTAAAGAGCAAACAAACAATGATAAACAACACAATCAATGAAATTAAAAATTCTCTAGAAGGAATCAATAGCAGAATAACTGAGGCAGAAGAACAGATAAGTGACCTGGAAGATAAAATACTGGAAATAACTACTGCAGAGCAGAATAAAGAAAAAAGAATGAAAAGAATTAAGGACAGTCTCAGAGACCTCTGGGACAACATTAAATGCAACAACATTCAAATTATAGGGGTCGCAGAAGAAGAAGAGAAAAAGAAAGGGACTGAGAAAATATTTGAAGAGATTATAGTTGAAAACTTCCCTAATATGGGAAAGGAAATAGTCAATCAAATCCAAGAAGCGCAGAGAGTCCCATACAGGATAAATCCAAGGAGAAACACGCCAAGACACATTAATCAAACTATCAAAAATTAAATACAAAGAAAAAGTATTAAAAGCAGCAAGGGAAAAGCAACAAATAACATACAAGGGAATCCCCATAAGGGTAACAGTGATCTTTCAGCAGAAACTCTGCAAGCCAGAAGGGAGTGGCAAGACAGATTTAAAGTGATGAAAGGGAAAAACCTACAACCAAGATTATTCTACCCAGCAAGGATCTCATTCAGATTCAACAGAGAAATTAAAACCTTTACAGACAAGCAAAAGTTAAGAGAATTCAGCACCACCAAACCAGCTTTACAACAAATGCTAAAGGAGCTTCTCTAGGCAGGAAACACAAGAGAAGGAAAAGACCTACAATGACAAACCCCAAACAATTAAGAAAATGGTAATAGGAACATACATATCAATAATTACCTTAAATGTAAATGGATTAAATGCTCCAACCAAAAGACATAGACTGGCTGAATGGATACAAAAACAAGACCCGTATATATGCTATCTAAAAGAGACCCACTTCAGACCTAGAGACACATACAGACTGAAAGTGAAGGAATGGAAAAAGATATTCCCTGCAAATGGAAATCAAAAGAATGCTGGAGTAGCAATTCTCATATCAGACGAAATAGACTTTAAAATAAAGACTATTACGAGAGACAAAGAAGGACACTACATAATGATCAAGGGATCAATCCAAGAAGAAGATATAACACTTATAAATATTTATGCACCCAACATAGGAGCACCTCAATACATAAGGCAAATGCTAACAGCCATAAAAGGGGAAATAGACAGTAACACAATCATAGTAGGGGACTTTAACACCCCACTTTCACCAATGGACAGATCAACCAAAATGAAAATAAATAACGAAACACAAGCTTTAAATGATACATTAAACAAGATGGACTTAATTGATATTTATAGGACATTCCATCCAAAAACAACAGAATACACTTTCTTCTCCAGTGCTCATGGGACATTCTCCAGGATAGATCATATCTTGGGTCACAAATCAAGCCTTGGGAAATTTAAGAAAATTGAAATTGTATCAAGTATCTTTTCCGACCACAATGCCATGAGCCTGGATATCAATTACAGGAAAAAAACTGTAAAAATTACAAACACATGGAGGCTAAACAATACGCTACTAAATAACTAAGAGATCACTGAAGAAATCAAAGAGGAAATCAAAAAATACCTAGAAACAAATGACAATGAAAACACGACAGCCCAAAACTTATGGGATGCAGCAAAAGCAGTTCTAAGAGGGAAGTTTATAGCAAAACAATGCTACCTCAAGAAACAAGAAAAATCTCAAGTAAACAACCTAACCTTACACCTAAAGCAATTAGACAAAGAAGAACAAAAAAACTCCAAAGTTAGCAGAAGGAAAGAAATAATAAAATCAGATCAGAAATAAATGAAAAAGAAAAAAGAAAACGATAGCAAAGATCAATAAAACTAAAAGCTGGTTCTTTGACAAGATAAACAAAATTGATAAACCATTAGCCAGACTCATCAAGAAAAAAAGGGAGAAGCCTCGAATCAACAGAATTAGAAATGAAAAAGGAGAAGTAACAACTGACACTGCAGAAATACAAAGGATCATGAGACATTCCCACAAGCAACTACATGCCAATAAAATGGGCAACCTGGAAGAAATGGACAAATTCTTAGAAAAGCACAACCTTCCGAGACTGAACCAGGAAGAAATAGAAAATATAAACAGACCAATCACCAGCACTGAAATTGAAACTGTGATTGAAAATCTTCCAACAAACAAAAGCCCAGGACCAGATGGTTTCACAGGTGATTTCTATCAAACATTTAGAGAAGAGCTAACACCTATCCTTCTCAAACATTGCCAGAATATAGCAGAGGGAGGAACAGTCCCAAACTTATTCTACGAGGCCACCATCACCCTGATGCGAAAACCGGACAAAGATGTCACAAAAAATGAAAACTACAGGCCAATATCTCTGATGAACATAGATGGAAAAATCCTCAACAAAATACTAGCAAACAATCCAACAGCACATTACAAGGATCATACACCATGATCAAGTGGGGTTTATTGCAGGAATACAAGGATTCTTCAAAATATGCAAACCAATCAATGTGATACACCATATCATTAAACTGAAGGATAAAAACCATATGATCATCTCAATAGATGCAGAAAAAGCTTTCTACAAAATTCAACACCAATTTATGATAAAAACTCTCCAGAAAGTAGGCATAGAGGGAAATTACCTCAACATAATAAAGGCCATATATGACAAACCCACAGCCAACATCATTCTTAATGGTGAAAAACTGAAACCATTTCCACTAAGATCAGGAACAAGACAAGGTTGCCCACTCTCACCACTATTATTCAACATAGTTTTGGAAGTTTTAGCCACATCAATCAGAGAAGAAAAAGAAAGAGGAATCCAAATCAGAAAAGAAGAAGTAAAGCTGTCACTGTTTGCAGATGACATGATACTATACATAGCGAATCCTAAAGATGCTACCAGAAAACTACTAGAGCTAATCAATGAATTTGGTAAAGTAGCAGGATACAAAATTGATGCACAGAAATCTCTTGCATTCCTATACACTAATGATGAAAAATCTGAAAGAGAAATTAATGAAACACTCCCATTTACCATTGCAACAAAAAGAATAAAACACCCAGGAATAAACCTACCTAAGGAGACAAAAGACCTGTATGCAGAAAACTATAAGACACTGATGAAAGAAATGAACGATGATACAAACAGATGGAGAGATATACCATGTCCTTGGATTGGAAGAATCAACATTGTGAAAATGACTATACTACCCAAAGCAATCTACAGATTCAATGCAATCCCTATCAAACTACCAATGGCATTTTTCACAGAACTAGAACAAAAAATTTCACAGTTTGTATGGAAACACAAAAGACCCCGAATAGCCAAAGCAATCTTGAGAAGGAAAAATGGAGATGGAGTAATCAGGCTCCCTGACTTCAGACTATACTACAAAGCTACAGTAATCAAGACAGTATGGTACTGGCACAAAAACAGAAATATAGATCAATGGAACAGAATAGAAAGCCCAGAGATAAACCCATGTACATATGATCACTTTGTCTTTGATAAAGGAGGCAAGAATATACAATGGAGAAAAGATAGCCTTTTCAATAAGTTGTACTGGGAAAACTGTACAGCTACATGTAAAAGAATGAAATTAGAACACTCCCTGACACCATGCACAAAAATAAACTCAAAATGGATTAAAGACCTAAATGTAAGGCCAGACACTGTAAAACTCTTAGAGGAAAACATAGGCAGAACACTCTATGACATAAATCACAGCAAGATCCTTTTTGACCCACCTCCTAGAGTAATGGAAATAAAAACAAAAATAAACAAATGAGACCTAATGAAACTTAAAAGCTTTTGCATAGCAAAGGATACCATCAACCAGACAAAAAGACAACCCTCAGAATGGGAGAAAATATTTGTAAATGAAGCAACCTACAAAGGATTAATCTCCAAATTATACAAGCAGTTCATGCACCTCAATATCGGGAAAACAACCAACCCAATCCAAAAATGGGCAGAAGACCTAAATAGACATTTCTCCAAAGAAGACATACAGATGGCCAAGAAGCACATGAAAAGCTGCTCAACATCACTAATCATTAGAGAAATGTAAATCAAAACTACAGTGAGGTATCACCTCACACCAGTCAGAATGGCTATCATCAAAAAATCTGCAAACAATAAATGCTGGAGAGGGTGTGGAGAAAAGAGAACCCTCTTGCACTGTTGGTGGGAATGTAAATTGATACAGCCACTATGGAGAACAGTATGAAGGCTCCTTAAGAAACTAAAAATAGAGCTACCATACAACCTGCCACTCCCACTGGGCATATACCCTGAGAAAACCATAATTCAAAAAGAGTCATGTACCCCAATGTTTAGTGCAGCTCTATTTACAATAGCCAAGACATGGAAGCAACCTAAGTGTCCATTGACAGATGACTGGATAAAGAAGATGTGGCACATATATACAATGGAATATTACTGAGCCATAAAAAGAAACGAAATTGAGTTATTTGTAGTGAGGTGGATGGACCTAGGGTCTGTCATACAGGGTGAAGTATGTCAGAAAGACACAAACAAATACCACATGCTAACACATATATATGGAATCTAAAAAAAGAAAAAAAAAAGGTTCTGAAGAACCTAGGGGCAGGACAGGAATAAAGACGCAGTCGTAGAGAATGGACTTGAGGACATGGGGAGGGGGAAGGGTAAGCTGAGACAAAGTGAGAGAGTGGCATGGATATATATACACTACCAAATGTCAAATAGTTAGCTAGCGGGAAGCAGCCACATAGCATAGTGAGATCAACTCAGTGCTTTGTGACCCTAGAGGGGTGGGATAGGGACAGTGGGAGGGAGACGCAAGAGGGAGGGGATATGGGGATATATGTATACGTATAGCTCATTCACTTTGTTATACAGCAGCAACAAACACAACAATGTAAAGCAAGTATACTCCAATAAAGATGTTTAAAAAAAAGAATATAAGCATTTCTGTTCAAGACATTATTACAAGAGTGACAAGGCAAAACAGAGTAAGAGATGATAATTGCAATAGATATTTCTGACAAAGGATCATATTTAGAGTATATAAAGACTTCGAAAAATTAATGATCATAAAATGAATAACCTAATAGAAAAATGGGCAGAAGACTTGAACAGGTGCTCAACGATTTGCTCAACATTGTTAGTTATCAGAAAAACCACAAATTAAAACCATAATAAGATATCATTACACATCTAGCAGAATGGCCAAAAATTAAAAGCCAGACAATACCAAGTGTTGGTGATGATGTGGAATAACTGGAACTCTCATACACTGCTGGTGAAAGTGTAAATTGGTACAAACACTTTGAAAATTGAAGATTTCATTTAAAATGAGCATCCACGTCCTATAACCCAGCAATTGCATTTCATGATGTATATAATATGCACAACATAAAAGTGTACATATGTGCCCAAAATAACATGAATGAGAATGTTAACAGCAGCATTGTTTTTAATAGCCCCCAACTGGAAACTGCTCAAATTTCCCTCAAGAGTAGGATGGATAGATAAATTGTGATATAGTCAAATGTTAGAATACTATACAGCAATAAAAGTAACTATACTCTCCACAATAACAAGGATCATTTTAACAAACAAATTATATTATTCCATTCATATAAAGTTCATAGCAGGGCAGGAATAGAAACGCAGACATAGAGAACGGACGTGTGGACACTGGGTTGGGGAGGGGAGGCGAGGGTGAGATGAATTGGGAGATTAGGTTTGACATAAATACACTACCATGTGTAAAATAGATAGCTAGTGGGAACCTGCTGTATAGCACAGGGAGCTCAGCTTGGTGCTCTGTGATAACCTAGATGGGTGGGAAGGGGGAGGGGGAGGTCCAAGAGGGAGGGGATATATGTATACATATAGCTGATTCACTTCATTATACAGCAGAAACTAACACAACATTGTAAAGCTATTATACTCCAATAAAAAAAGTTAAAAAAAATAAAATACAGGAAAAAAAAAGCAAAATGAATCATTAGGAGTCGGGATAGTAGTTACCTCCGGGAAGAAAACACTAAGTGGGAGGGGCACAAAGAAGGACTTCTGGAGTGCTGGTCATGCTTCATTTCTTGATCTGGGTGGTGTTGCCCAAGTGGGTTTACTTATGAAAATTCACTGAGATGCGCATGATTTGTGTACTTTTCTCCATGACAAACTTTAATACAAAGCTTACTAGAAAAGGAGGAAAGAGTGTGGACTCTGATGTCAAATTCCGGGTTTCATATTACAGCTTTACTCCTCACTAGTCAAGATCCTTGGGAAAGTTGTCTAACCTTTCTTTGTCTCAGGTTACACATCTGTGAAAGGAAGATTATACAATTACCTTCCTCACACACTGTTAGGAGGATAAATCTGACAATGCGTACCAAGCTCATAGAACAGTACTAGGCACGTGTTTAGCATTCAATAAGTGTCAGCTGTTGTCATTCTTATCATTAACTCTCTGGAAGACCAACTGATAAATATTATCTTAAAATGTCACTGGATCCAAGGTAAGAATAATTAGAATAACACAGAAAATCATCTGATATTTTTATTTGGCTTCATTATTTTTTGACTCCTTGACCTTCAAACTAGGGAGTTTCTCAGAAAAACCAACAAGGACAACTCCCAAAGCAAAAAGAAAATTCATTTGAAAACCATGATGTAGGCCCAACTAATATAAATATTATTGCTGTGAAGGACATCTGTAAGTAGGTAAAGTGCTGGAGAAGGAAAAAAAAAGATCAGGTTACAATTATATAAGGCATGAATTCTTATTTTAAAAAGGTTAGTAACACAATGCTCACACCTCAAGATGAAAGGAATTAGTCAATTTATCCTTGTGTGCAACGGGGCATGGTTTTCTACAGTGTAGATTTTTTTATTCATTAATAACATTAAAAAAAATTACCCCTCTGGCTACTAGGTTTTCTACTTCAGTATGTGATCCAATATTTAAAATGGTTTCTACTCTACTTTCATGTTAACACTTTATCTCACTTATATACAAATTCATGCTATGTTTGCTTTTATTTCTGAAATTAGGTCAGAAAATTCAAATCCCAAATACTTATATTAGGTTAGGAAATTCAAACCAGAACTTGGACCTTTATCAATATTGTACTCAATTTAGTACTTTTAAACTAACGGATCCAACTGCAGAGCTCTTGAAATACTGATGTCCTTATTCAAGATTAGGAAGTTTAGTGTTATGTTTCTACACTTCCATGAAAGTCTTAGAATAGAAAGAGCTTTCAGCTTCATGCAGGTCAATCTTCTATCATCTGCACTGTGTTACAGCTGTGTTGGCTTCAAGAGAGCTTATTTTTATGTGTTTCCTTTTCAGTCAGTTCTTACTTTCTAAGCTGAAAACTTCAAGAAAATGGGACCATGTCTATCTTGTTAATGATTATATTACCAGTGTTCCGGACAGTGCCTGGAACATAAGTGTTGAAAGAAAGTAAGAATGTATCAGTGAAAGAATGTAAGAATGGGAACCACTGGATATAAATTCTCAAACAGCACATGACTCAGAAATAATCAATTAAAAATATAAAAGCATAATAATTAGGATTTTGAGTTATTAAGATTGATTTGTATGGTCTGGGCTTTAATTGTAGGAAAAACAAATAAATTACTCCAAACGGTTCACAGATGTGGGATTTTCTTCATGCTCTAATCTCTTTAATGTGACCCAAATGAGGGACTTGATGTGAAACGATCCACCAAAGGCAGATGACCTTGGCTCGCTATGGAGAAGAGCTGAGAGAGCAGCTTTTGCCTCCTATCCCAAGTATGCTGGTGTCAGTGTGGACAGATAAAGGAAGGGTGGCTTTCTGAGGAATGATTCCTCAAGGTGGGCTCTGGCAGCGTGGGGCAGAAGGTGGGGACCTTCTTTGTGAGGCTCCTTTGGAACTATCACTTACAATAGAAGGAAAAGGTAGTCATGCCCGTCAGAAGGATTTTCTGAACAAGGGCTGTAATGAAAGGTTTTTTTTTTTCTCCCCATAAATTAGGATGTCTTGACCATCCTGACCATCCCAATTCTGGGCTATTTTGTTTAACCAGGTTTAACCAATTTTCTTGCAAAAATGATTTTGGAATTAGGTCATGACATAGGTTCTTCTGATGTCCTAGGTATTCCCAACTTTTCTAATAACATGACAAATTTGCTTATGACCATTCAACCCCTCCATTTTCTTTCCCATTTCCTTCTCCATTTGGGAGAGAGAATGAAGCACTTTTCAAAAATAAGAAAAAAAACTAGTCAAAAGGGTCAGTGTTTTGAATCTTTTTTTTTTTTCTGGTTTGGCCGGTATCTTAGTTCCCTGACTCCAACCTGTGCTCTCAGCAGTGGAAGCATGGTGTCCTAACCACTGGACCGCCAGGGAATGCCCCTGTTGAATATTTTTTTATAGGACATAAGAACAAGAAAGCTTGTGTAACTAACAATTTAATTAATTTTTAAGTCCAGTAATACAGAGGTATGGAAAGAATTGTTAATCTTCTCTCGTATTACCTCTCATTCCACCGCCTGTGAGATAGACATAGTTAACAGTTTAGAATGTATATATCCTTCTATATATTTTTCCATGCTCATAGAAAAAATATTTATTACATATATAGTTTTCCCATTTCTTAAAAAAAGGAGAGGACCCTATTGACATTTCTCTGCAACTTTTTTCCCACTTAATATAACATGGAAAGCCTTCCAGGTTCACATATAAAATTGTAGCAGTGTTTTAAGAGCCAAATAATGCTACTATGATAACTAGTAATGAATATACCATGTAATAATAATACTAGTAATAATACTAGTATGGATATACCATGATTTATTCAACCATTCCCCTATTAATGGATATTCAGGGTGATTCCAGATTTTGGCCACTGTCGATGATGTTGTAATAACCCTATATGTGTACTCCAGCATACACACACCCGGCCTCAGGCAGGAGGGCTTTCCCTTTTTCAGGATCGATTCCCAATGTGACATTGCTGGATCAAAAGTTAAGTGCATTTTGCATTTCACAGATGGTATTAGATTACTTTACCAAAAGATTGTAGCAATTCACATACTCGTCAGCAATTAATAACAGTGTTACTGATCATTCAAGGTTAAAAAATAGTCTCATTATTCTTTATTTTTTTAACTGTGAAATACACCATACCTGCAAGAGAAAATTTATAATACATATGTGCTGTTAAAAGAATTATTTTAAACACCTGTGTAACCACTCTGCCACTTATTACTAATATTTTATTTGACAAATAAATGATGCAACAAATAGTTTATTACCAACATTTTAACATCCCAAATGTGCTTTAGCACCATGCCCCATCCTCCCTGGTGGAGATAACACTACTCTGATTTGTTTTCTATTCATTGTATTTCTTCATATTTTACCATATGTGTATATCCATACATAGTATATTGTTTAGTTTTGCATGATTTTGAATTTAATACACACGGAGGAAGTTTGTACGCCTTCTATGACTTGCTTATTCTGCTCAACATTATGTTTGTGCTATTCATTCCTGCTGATGTGTGTAACTAGTTCACTGATTTTTGCTGTTTTATTCCGTTGGATGAATATGCCACACTTTATTTATCCTTTCTCAAATCAGTGGACGTTTTGGCTGTTTATACATTTTTTGCCATTATAAACATAGGCACTGAGAACAATCTTGCCAATGTTTCCTGCTATGTATTTGCAAGAATATTTCTACAGTAATTGTTCTCAAACTTTTTGGTCAGGAACCCTCCACAGTTGTAAAAATTATTGAAAACCTCAAGTTGACAGGTATTTATGTCAGTTATATTTATAGCTATTTACTGTATTTGAAATTAAAGCAGACATTTAAAAATATTATTAATTCATTTAAAATAACAATAATAAACACATTACATATGAACATAAATATTTTTATTTACGAAAATCTGTATTTTCCAAAATAAAAATACTTAGCAAGAAGAGTGGCATGGTTATACAGTTTTGTAAAACTTTTTAATGTCTGGCTTAATTAAATACAGCTAGTTTCTCTTCTCTGCTTTTGCATCAGTCTTTTGCTATACATTGTTTTTATTGAAATGTATGAAGAAAATCTAATCTCACACAGATATGAAGTTGGAAAAGAGAGCACTATTTGAATAGCCTTTTCAGATAATTGTAGGTAATCTTGTTGGGATGGTACAACAAAACTTGACAAGTAGTGGCTTCTTAAAAGCTAGTTGTTTTATAGAATTTGAAATTGTATAAATGAACATTTTATACTCTTTTACATTAAAACTCACTGTCTGTCTTGTACTTTGAATGAGTATTTTACCCATGCAAGATTTTATAACATCATACATTGGTCAAAATATTGGTTAACTGTGGGTTCTTCTAACATGAAATTCTTCTCAATGATGACACATTTTACTATACAAAATTGTAAAAATCACATTTATTAATATTACTACCAATCTCATCAGCAGCGCTGCAATGAGGGTGAGGGAAATGAGGCACCTCTGGGGTGCAGAATTAAGGAGGAACTCACTGTCAGGGTTGTGCAAGTGCCACCCCTGTACTTGTTTGACTCTGAAAGTGAGTACCTCCTTGAGAGTGAGGTGCCTTGCTGCGAGTGTCTCTTTAAATTTTGTGCCCTAGGCACCTACCTCACTTGCTTCACGCTAGTCATGGTCCTACTCATCAGAAAAGGTCTTTAAACTGTTAAGGCCACAGTGGTTGACACATTTCCAAAATTCTAAAATTTCTTGAAGGCTTGAATTTTACCATTGGTGACAAATACTTTCAGGTGTTTACCTTACACGGACAAGTTCACTTTGTTCATTTTTGAGAAGATGTCTGCTAAATCCCTGAGTCTGAATAACATAGCTTGTCTGTGAGTCACACTTTCAAGTGAAATTGGTATTCCGTGAAAAAAAAAAAGGGTAGTTCAGCTTGCAATAGAAATAATCCCATAAGCGCTTTTCCTTGAGATAGTCATCCTGCTTTGGTATTCTGAGGAAGTGCTTTTTGCTTACTTTCTGTTTTGTCACACAGCCTATTAGAAAGACATGTACTCAAAGGTCAAGTTTAATAACTCATAATTTTTTACTTCGCATCAAGGGCATTCTTTAATAAAACTGCCTTTGTATTTTTATTTTATTTTATTTTTATTGAGATAACATTGGTTTATAAAATTATATGTTTCAAGTGTTGATTATATTTCTACTTCTGTATACCCTATAGTGTGCTCACCACCAAAAATTTTGTTTCCATCCATCACCATACAGTTGATCCCCTTATATTCATTTAAGTGTACAGTTCAGTGACATTAGGTACATTCACACTGCTGTACAACCATCACTGCCATCCCTCTTCAGAACTCTTTTCCTCCTGCAAAACTGAAATTCTCTACCCAGTAAGCAATAGCTCCCTATTCCCTCCTCCTACCATAGACCTTGGCAACCACCATTCTACTTTCTAAGTCAATGAATTTGACTACTTTAGGTACCTCGTACAACTGGACACATACAGTACTTTTCCTTTTGTGACTGATTTACTTTACTTAGCATAACATCCTCAAAGTTCATGCATGTTGTAGGATGTGTGAGAATCTCCTTCCTTTTTAAGGTGGAATAATATTCCATTGTATGGATATACCACCTCTTGTTCATGTATTCGTCCATCAACGGACACTTGTGTTGGTTCCACCTTTTGGCGACTGTGAATAATGTTGCCATGAACTTGGGTGTGCAGCATTCAATTTGAGACTTTGCCTTCAGTTCTTTTGGACATATACCAAGAAGTGGAATTTCTGGATCATATAGGAATTCAATTTTTAATTTTTTGAGGAACTGCTATACTGTTTTCTATAGCACCTGCACCATTTTACATTCCCACCAACAGTGAACAAGTGTTTAAATTTCTCCACATCCTTGCCAACACTTTTTATTTCTTGCTTTTTTTTTTTTTTTTTTTTTGATAGTAGCTATGCTAGTGATTGTGAGGTGGTTTCTTGTTTGGGTTTTGATTTGCATTTTCCTAATGATTAGTGATGTTGAGCCTATTTTCAGAGTCATTGGCCATTTGCATATTTTCTTTGGAGCAATGTCTATTCAGGTCCTTTGCCCATCAGGCTGTTTTTTTTTCTTATTTCCCTTTTTAAAGCCAATGATTTATTATGAATAAGTTTTATTTTATTTTAGATATTATTTATTATTTAGATGTTATTTTTAAATAAGTTTTACATGAAATTTAAACATTTTAAAACGTTTCAAAAACAATTTTCTATGCTTTGTAAAACAAGACAGCAAAGTATATTTATTGTTGTGTGTGCATCGGTGCTGGGAACATTTTGAAATTTCAGAATAATGATTTATTGGATTATAAAGGATAACCGAAGATAGTAAGAGCACAGTAGAAGTTCAGGGATTAAGTTGAGTTAATCTCTGAAAATGCACACTTTTATATCCTAAACCTTCTAGATTAGAACATTTAGAAAACACAAGAATACACAAGCATACATTCTATTAGTTATAAGAGCAACCATGTCCTCACATGTGATGAAGTCCCTTGAAAACACCAC
This sequence comes from Balaenoptera borealis, assembly GCF_965194805.1. NCBI lineage: Eukaryota > Metazoa > Chordata > Mammalia > Artiodactyla > Balaenopteridae > Balaenoptera > Balaenoptera borealis. The sequence goes on along the minus strand of NC_138865.1, from coordinate 56,523,686 downwards.
AGTACATTCATGAGATAAGGACAGTGATAAAGACAGTAGTATTATAAAAACAGTTTTGAATTTACAAACCCCCCGAAAGTGTCTCACGGACCTTCAGGGTTACCTGGAACACACCTTGAGAAACACTTTTCTAGGTTATCTCCCTAGAAATGGAGTTTATATTTTGTATGCATGCGCCTCTTCAGCTTCACTAGATGATGCCATTTTTTTCCCAACTCCTGCATCATATAAAATATTCTTCTAAATTTTCTTCTCATGTCTTATAGTTTTTTTACATTTACATCTGTAATTCATTTGGGTTTTTTTGTTGTTGTATATATACAATGAAGTAGAAGTTTAAATTTGTTTTCCTCTAGCTGGATATCCAATTATATAAGTATTATTTGTTAGAGTGTCAGTCTTTTCCCATGGCATCAAAGTGCCATCTTTATTCCATCTAAGCTGAGATTCCTAGAAACATGTAATTTCAATATTCCTCAGTACAAATATTCACTTCAGTACCTGGAAGAGAGCAAATCAGATCATTTTGGGAAAGCAAATGATACCAAGTTGATACTTGTTTATGAGTTAAGTGCCAATTCACCAAAGGCTAGAGTGAGATTACCAGAGGCTTAATATGTACTTTTGGGACTTCCTTGGTGGTCCGGTGATACCTTCCAATGCAAGGGACGTGGGTTCGATCCCTAGTTGGGGAACTAAGATCCCACATGCCATGGGCCAACTAAGCCCGAGTGCCACAACTACAGAGTCCACGCACCCTGGAGGCCGAGCACCACAACTAGAGAGAGAAAACCCTATGCCACAACTAGAGAGAAGCCCATGCACCTCAATGAAAAATCCTCAACGAAGATCCCATGTGCTGCAGCTAAGACCCGATGCAGCCAAAAGAAAAATAAGGAAAATAAATAAATTAAATAAATAAATATTTTTAAAAATGTACTTTTATTTTAAAAGGAAAAAGAGAAAGAAAAAAAAAATCTGTCTCCCACTAGTGTTAAAAACGATGATTTTCATGTTAAATTTGACTTACAACTTTTTAGAAAGGAAGGAAAAAATTATAGTGAAAACATGGAATGATATAAATTCTCAGCAAGGTAGAATTTTTAATCTATTTGCTACTTTAAAAGGGAAAAGTTCTAGTAATTGGTTTTATGAAAATTATATATATTTACATATATACATACATATAATTTTACATATACATCTGTAAAATTTTCCCCCTACTGGAACAATGATCTAGGTTCAAATCCTGGGTCTGTTATTTACAGGTCATGTGACTATATAAATTACTTAGCTTTCTTGAAACTCAAATTCTAATAGTTAATTGTGATGAAAGCCAATTATAATGGCTTCAATAAAACCTCCCTGTGCTAAATCTTGTCATCACAAATGTTAGGTGAGGTCCTTAATCATGCCATTCTTTAGAAATTCTCAGTATCCGGCCTTTTGATCCAGCAATGAGTTAACTATGCTACCCCCTGCATCAATGTGCAGAGGCAAGTGAATACTGACAGCTCTACCCACCAAATCCAAGGACGGGAAGTTAGTCTCCAAATGCTTTCCCAAATTGTTCGGCTACTACTAGAGAAGCAATTGTCTCACCAGTGGAGTGATCACTCTTGGAAGCAACACACACTTAAAAGATCCTGTATGAAGGAGCAACCCTTTCAAGGAAATCCCTAGGGACGGGTTATTTTCCCAACAAGTAGAGACCAAGTGGCGGCTTTTCAATGATTGGGAGACATTTGGCAGAACAAAAACTTGGAAGTTGTGGTTTGCAAGGGTGTGTGCAAATCTCAGCATAATAGGTCCTAGCCTAGGTATCTGGAGGTTAGCGTGACTGCAAGGATAATTGTTTTGTGGGTGAAAATACAAAGATATATATCTTAGCAACACATAGGAGCTCTGGAGGGAAAATCAGGCTAAACCCTGAAATGGCACAACCCTGAATGTTGATGTCATTTCTAAAGAACACTTTAGTACTCTCTCTAAAAATACAAGTGCTTACAGGAAAGTTACATGAATACAACTCTCTCTCATTTGCTCCTGGCATGTTATTGAACTAATGCCCCTGTTTAGGAGCCTAAGTATCTTTGAATGTCTGACGAAAATAGAGATTTCCAAGTATTAGGAGGGAGAAGTTAGCTCTGTGGTAATAACTGCTGTTTCGAACTTAATTATGTCCACGTTTTATTCATTGTTAAGTTTCATTACAAACTGTGCAGTGGTAAATTGGAGAACAAAATTCAACAGCAGACTGCTTTAGGGCTGTGTTTTACTGTGGTCCAACAAAAAATGATATTTACATGTTATATTATGCCAGTGTCATACATTGTCTCACAGGGATCACTTTTCATGGATATCCTTTTCATTTTTGGTGTTACTTACAAAATTGGGAGTGGGGGATCATTTGTCTATGGAAAGTTGACTTTGTTTACATAGCCTCCTCAATTTTAGGTAGAGTAAATGTATATTCCTGCCAATCATAACATTCTCTTCCCATCACTTAAATGCTTTGCAATTTTCTATAAGCAGCTTCATATGTACCCTTACTTTGTGATTTAGCAAATTTTGCACATAGCAGTTAGAACTGGCAGGCCATTTTATATAATAAAGTGTTACTTAGTACTTACAAAAATATCAGAGGGTAGGAGAGAAGAGTGTTTAACCTCTGAAAAAATGGGGTTGGCAAAATATTTGAGAATTTTATTGTTAATATGTTTGGCTTGTCCAATATTTGTAATAGAGGTTCCATTTAAGCTCCTATTTTTCCTACAATTTAAGGAAAGCACAAAGAACTCCAGGCATTCTTACCTCTGCTGGAATTTTATTGAGGGGGTCAGGGAAGTCAGGGAAGGGTCACTGCCTCCAGTCCTGTACTGTTCAGAAGATGGTACACAGAGATTATTTAATATGTTTTCTCTCTTACTCCATATCAGCTTCTACTGACCACCTGTGTTTTTAACATGGAAGATTTGTTGTCTGGCCCTAGAAAAGAAGACAGTCTTAGGTGTGGACAGTCATTCTTCTATGTGTTTATTAATCGCAGAATAGGGAAGAATGGTGCTGGGCTTTGGAAGTCCTTTATTGAGTTTGACAGCCAATGTTACATCAGAAAACAGGCAGAAGAATCATGAGGTTATATGTTGTAACTAACATCAAGAAGGGCCTCCTATCTCTTGTTCTAAGTTTATTTATTTATTTTTTGGTAAAAAGCTCCTTCCTATATATATATATATATATATATATATATATATATATATATATATATATATATATATATATATATATAAATAAATCTGAATTCTCCAAAGTCTTGAAAAATAATGTGTCTCTACTAAATTATTTTTTAAAGATTCTGCAAAGGGAAGGAATTACATCTCACACTACTGAGTAAAGTAAACCTTTATAAAAATTCTTGTTACATTGGTCTCTCCTGAAAGTCTTAGTAGTAGCTTGTTAGTACTTTTCTGTATCTTTCTCTCAAAACTCTAGTTAATGCATAGTCTGTTTCTTTTTCTCTCTCTTTGCAGATTTTTCCTTCTTAGGGCAGTATGATGTCCCTTCCTATGTATGTTAATCTACTCCCTGCTTCTAGTGCCTTCAATTCTGCAGTTCTACTTATTACTACAATTGTTAAAACAGAGACTCAAGTCCTATAGCACGTCACGCACAGAGAATGCTTTCTTCTTGGCAGTAGGGTGGAGCGAATGCTTCTATTTTAATTTAATTTCATCCTTGTCACATGTATTGCTGGGAAACACACAGTAGATGCCTCCTGGAGGAAGGCCTCATATACTACAGACAGCTCGTAGATCAAGAATCGTCCAGCACTAGGAAAGCTAATACCTAAAGTTTGCCTGCCATGATCAAAAGTTTTATAAAAGTATAGCAAGTTAACAGAAACCCCTGATGTTATTTGGAAATACTTAAATCTATACCAGATTTTCAGATGTAGAATGAAAGTATTACAATTAGGGGAAAACCAGAGAAAATGTAGAGTTTAGGTAAAAATGAGGCAATAATTGGAGTTTTGCACTTGGTTTCATTGACTGCCAACAAGCCAAATGGTGCACAATGAAATCCGTAAAACATGTTGCCAAATCTCTGGTCAGTTAAAACTGCTGTGCTTCATTCTTCTCTGGTAAAAATGTCTTCATTTTGGCCATGTGATATTATTTGTCTCATCTGGTTTCTTGGAGACTGAAGGCCCCTTGTTAACTGTACTAATAAATAGAAGAGTCACAAAGACATTGGGGGAAACCACACAGCAACACCACCCGCTGAGGTCACCGTGGGAGTGATGACCAGTGACTGGAGGCCCCACTGACAGTACAAGAATAAAGGAATGGGAAGCTGCTTTAGGGTAAAATCTAACTTGCAGGCTGGCTAGGATTCTGAGAAGAGGCAGTTTGATGCAGTAGAGGGTGCTTTGGAATCATTTGTGACCATTTGACCTCAGGTAATTTGCCTGACGTGGTCTCAAGTGATTCCAAATTACTGGTTCTCTGAGCTAGTTTTCTCCTCTTTAAACATTCTAATGCAAAACTCCTCTGTCTGTGACCTTGCAATTTAGCACATTTTATCAATTCTAAGATGCCTTTTGTTCCCCCTACATTTTAACATTTCTGAAATGGGGTGTGCTTTATAATCAATAGTGACTTACAATAACTGTTGTCTCAGTGTACTTACTTCCCATTGCCTGTGCCCATGTAGACATAAAACATGCCAGCATCAAAACTGCAAAATGTGCTTGGGGGTCTTAGAAGAAAATCACAAGTGTAGAATATAGTGGATCATTTTTTTTAATGCTTCAAGACTAAATGATGATAGGGAGGGAGTAGGGAGGTGATGAATCAGATGTATGGAGCTTTATCTCCAAAGCTAAAGTCAAAGACTCAAGAACTCAAGACCAATTGTTTAATTCTTTGATATATACTTTTAAGAAATGCAGCATCACCAGTGCCTTCGATGAACAGAGGAAAGTACTGTATTGGAAAACATGGACAACAACAATCCTGAGTGGGAAAGTAATTCAGAAGACAGCCTCTGAATGTGCAGCAGGGTTAGGAAAACTTCAACCAACTTATTTTGCCCACTTTTTCTATGTATGTAGAAGAGGTGATATGTAATTTTTAGAAAGTGCTCTGATGTGGACTTCCCTGGTGGCACAGTGGATAAGACTCCACACTCCCAATGCAGGGGGCCGGGGTTTGATCCCTGGTCAGGGAACTAGATCCCACATGCATACCACAAATAAGAGTTCACATGCTGCAACTAAGGAGCCTGCGAGCCGCAACTAAGGAGCCCACCTGCTGCAAAGCAGACCTGGTGCAACCAAATAAATAAATATTATTATTTTATTGGAATAAAATTGCTTTTCAATGCTGTGTTAGTTTCTGCTGTTCAATGAAGTGAATCAGCTATATGTCTACCTATATCCCCTCCCTCTTGGACCTTCCTCCCACCCCCCCACCCCCCATCCCACGCATCTAGGTCATCACAGAGCACAAAGCTGAGCTCCCTGTGCTATTCGGCAGGTTTCCACTAGCTAGCTATTTTACACATGGTAGTGTATTTATGTCAAACCTAATCTCCCTATTCGTCCCACCCTGCCCTTCCCCCGAGTGTCCACATGTCCCTTCTCTATGTCTACATCTCTATTCCTACCCTACAAATAGGTTCCTCTGTACCAATTTTCTGGATTCCACATGTATGCCTTAATATAAGATATTTCTTTTTCTCTTTCTGGTTTACTTCACTCGGTATGACAGAATCTAGGTCCATCCGCATCTCTACAAATAACTCAATTTTGTTCCTTTTTATGGCTGAGTAATATTCCATTGTATATAGGTACCACATCTTCTTTATCCATTTATCTATCGTTGGACATTTAGGTTGTTTCCATGTCCTGGCTATTGTAAATAGTGCTGCAGTGAACACTGGGGTACATGTGTTCTATTGAATTATGGTTTCCTGAGGGTATATGCCCAGTAGTGGGATTGCTGGGTCATATGGTAGTTCTAATTTTAGTTTTTTAAGGAACCTCCATACTGTTCTCCATAGTAGCTGTATCAATTTACATTCCCACCGACGGTGCAAGAGGGTTCCCTTTTCTCCACACCCTCTCCAGCATTTATTGTTTGTAGATTTTTTGATGATGGCCATTCTTTTTTTGTTTTTTTTTAACATCTTTATGGAGTGTAATTGCTTTACAATGGTATGTTAGTTTCTGCTTTATAACAAAGTGAATCAGCTATACATATACATATATCCCCACATCTCCTTCCTCTTGTGTCTCCCTCCCACCCCCCATCCCACCCTTCTAGGTGGTCACAAAGCACCGAGCTGATCTCCCTGTGCTCTGTGGCTGCTTCCCACTAGCTACCTATTTTACATTTGGTAGTGTATATATGTCCATGCCACTGTCTCACTTCGTCCCAGCTTACCCTTACCCCTCCCCATGTCCTCAAGTCCATTTGATGATGGCCATTCTGACCTGCGTGAGGTGATAACCTCATTGTAGTTTTGATTTGCATTTCTCTAACAATTAGTGATGTTGAGCATCTTTTCATGTGCCTCTTGGCTATCTGTATGTCATCTTTGGTGAAATGTCTATTTAGGTCTTCTGCCCATTTTTGGATTGGGTTGTTTGTTTTTTTGATATTGAGCTCTGTGAGCTGCTTGTATATTTTGGAGATTAATCCTTTGTCTGTTGCTTCATTTGCAAATATTTTCTCCCACTCTGAGTGTTGTCTTTTCGTCTTGTTTATGGTTTCCTTTGCTGTGCAAAAGCTTTTAAGTTTAATTAGGTCCCATTTTTTTATTTTTGTTTCTGTTTTCATTACTCTAGGAGGTGGGTAAAAAAGATCTTGCTGTGGTTTTTGTCAAAGAATGTTTTTCCTATGTTTTCCTCTAAGAGTTTTATAGTGTCCAGTCTTACATTTAGGTCTTTAATCCATGTGGATTTTATTTTTGTGCATGGTGTTAGGTAGTGATCTAAATTCATTCTTTTACATGTAGCTGTCCAGTTTTCCCAGCACCACTTATTGAATAGGCTGTCTTTTCTCCATTGTATGTTCTTGCCTCCTTTATCAAAGACAAGGTAACCATATGTGCATGGGTTTATCTCTGGGCTTTCTTTCCTGTACCATTGATCTATATTTCTTTTTTAAAATTAATTAATTAATTAGTTCTTTTTGTTTTTGTTTTTTTGGCTGTGTTGGGTCTTTGTTGCTATGTGTGGGCTTTCTCTAGTTGTGGTGAGCGGAGGCTACTCTTCATTGCAGTGTTTGAGCTTTTCATTGTCATGGCTTCTCTTGTTGTGGAACACGGGCTCTAGGTGCACAGGCTTCAGTAATTGTGGCATGCAGGCTCAGTAGTTGTGGCTTATGGGCTCTAGAGTGCAGGCTCAGTAGTTGTGGTGCACGGGCTTAGTTGCTCCGTGGCATGTGGGATCTTCCTGGGCCAGGGCTTGAACCAATGTCCCTTGCATTGACAGGCAGATTTTTAACCACTGCGCCACCAGGGAAGCCCATGATCTACATCTCTGTTTTTGTGCCAGTACCTTACTGTCTTGATTACTGTAGCTTTGTATTATAGTTTGAAGTTGGGGAACCTGATTCCTCCAGCTCCATTTTTCTTTCTCAAGATTGCTTTTGTTATTCGGGGTCTTTTGTGTTTCCATACAAATTGTACAATTTTTTGTTCTAATTCTGTGAACAATGCCACTGGTAGTTTGTTAGGGATTGCATTGAATCTGTAGGTTGCTTTGGGTATTATAGTCATTTTCACAATATTTATTCTTCCAATCCAAGAACATGGTATATTTCTCCACTTGTTTATGCCATCTTTGATTTCTTTCATCAGTGTTTTATAGTTTTCTGAGTACAAGTCTTTTGCCTCCTTAGGTAGATTTATTCCTAGATATTTTATTCTTTTTGTTGCGATGGTAAATGGGATTGTTTCCTTAATTTCTCTTTCTGATTTTTCATTGTTAGTGTATAGGAATACCAGAGATTTCTGTGCATTAATTTTGTATCCTGCACCCTTACCAAATTTATTGATTAGTTCTAGTAGTTTTCTGGTGGCATTTTTAGGATTTTCTATGTATAGTGCCATGTCATCTGCAAACAGTGACAGTTTTACTTCTTTTTTTCCAATTTGTATACCTCTTATTTCTTTCTCTTCTCTTATTGCCATTACTAGGACTTCGAAAACTATGTGAATAAGAGTGGAGAGAGTGGACTTCCTTGTCTTGTTCCTGGTCGTAATAGAAATGCTTTCAGTTTTTCACCATTGAGTATGATGCTTCCTGTGGGTTTGGCCTTTATTATGAGGTAATAGGTAGGTTCCCTCTATGCCCATTTTCTGGAAAGTTTTTATCATAAATTGGAGTTGAATTTTGTCAAAAGCTTTTTCTGCATCTATTGAGATGATCATATGGTTTTTATTCCTTAATTTGTTAATATGGTGTATCATATTGATTGATTTGCGTATATTGGTGAATCCTTGCATCCCTGGGATAAATCCCACTTGATCATGGTGTATGATCCTTTTAATGTGTTGTTGGATTCTGTTTGCTAGTATTCTGTTGAGGATTTTTGCATCTATATTCATCAGTAATATTGGTCTGTAATTTTCTTTTTTTGTAGTATCTTTGGTTGGTTTTGGTATCAGGGTGATGGTGGCCTCATAGAATGAGTTTGGGAGTGTTCCTCCCTTTGCAATTATTTGGAAGAATTTGAGAAGGATCAGTGTTAGTTTTTCTCAAAATGTTTGATAGAATTCACCTGCGAAGCCATCTGGTCCTGGACTTTTGATTGTTGGAAGATTTTTAATTACAGTTTCAATTTCATTCCTTGTGATAGGTCTGTTTATATTTTCTAATTCTTCCTGGTTCAGTCTTGGAAAATTGTACCTTTCCAAGAATTTGTCTGTTTCTTTCTGGTTGTCCATTTTATTGGCATATAGTTGTTTGTAGTAGTCTCTTATAATCCTTTGTATTTCTGCAGTGTCAGTTGTGATTTCTCTTTTTTCTTTCTAATTTTATTGATTTACGTCCTCTCCCTTTTTTTCTTGATGAGTTTGACTAAAGGTTTATCAATTTTGTTTATCTTCTCAAAGAACCAATTTTTAGTTTTATTGATCTTTGTTATTGTTTTCTTCATTTCTATTTCATTTATTTCTGCTCTGATGAATGATTTCTTTCATTCTACTGACTTTGTGTTTTCTTTGTTCTTCTTTCTCTAGTTGCTTTAGGTGTAAGGTTAGAATGTTTATTTGAGATTTTTCTTGTTTCTTGAGGTGAGCTTGAATTGCTATAAACTTCCTTCTTAGAACTGCTTTGCTGCGTCCCATAGGTTTCGGGTCGTTGTGTTTTCATTGTTATTTGTTTCTATGTATTTTTGTTTTCTTCTTTGATTTGTTCACTGATCTCTTGGTTATTTTGTAGCGCATTGTTTAGCCTCCATGTATTTGCTTTTTTTACAGTGTTTTTCCTGTAATTGATTTCCATTCTCATAACATTGTTGTCAAAAAGGTGCTTGATACAATTTCAATTTTCTTAAATTTTCTGAGGCTTGATTTTTGACCCAAGATGTGATCTATCCTGGAGCATGTTCCGTGTGTACTTGAGAAGAAAGTGTATTCTGCCACTTTCTGGTGGAATGTCCTATAAATATCAATTAAACCTATCTGGTCTATTGTATCATTTAAAGCTTGTGTTTCCTTATTTATTTTATGTTTGGATGATCTGTCCATTGGTGTAAGTGGGGTGTTAAAGTCCCCTACTATTATTGTGTTACTGTCGATTTCCCCTTTTATGGTTGTTAACATTTGCCTTATGTATTGAGGTGCTCCTATGTTGGGTGCATAAACATTTATAATTGCTATCTCTTCTTCTTGGATTGATCCTTTGATCATTATGTATTGTCCCTCCTTATTTCTTGTAACAGTCTTTATTTTAAAATCTATTTTATCGGATACTAGTATTGCTACTCCAGCTTTCTTTTGACTCCCATTTGCAGGGAATATCTTTTTCCATCCCTTCACTTTCAGTCTGTATGTGTCCCCAGGTCTGAATTGGGTCTCTTGTAGGCAGCATATATATGGGTCTTGTTTTTGTATCCATTCAGCCAGTCAGAGTGTTTTGGTTGGAGCATTTAATCCCTTTACATTCAAGGTGATTATCGATATGTATGTTCCTATTACCATTTTCTTAATTGTTTTGGGTTTGTTTTTGTGGGTCTTTTTCTTCTCTTGTGTTTCCTGCCTAGAGAAGTTCCTTTTTCATTTGTTGTAAAGCTAGTTTGGTGGTGCTGAATTCTCTTAACTTTTGCTTGTCTGTAAAGTTTTTGATTTCTCTGTCATATCTGAATGAGATCCTTGCTGGGTAGAGCAATCTTGGTTGTAGGTTTTTCTCTTTCATCTCTTTACGTATATCCTGCCACTCCCTTCTGGCCTGCAGAGTTTCTGGTGAAAAATCAGCTGATAAACTTACGGGGATTCCTTTGGATGTTATTTTTTGCTTTTCCCTTGCTGCTTTTAATATTTTTTCTTTGAATTTAATTTTTGTTAGTTTGATTAATATGTGTCTTGGTGTGTTTCTCCTAGGAGTTATCCTGTATGGGACTCTCTGTGCTTCCTGGACTTGGGTGGGTGACTATTTCCTTTCCCATATTAGGGAAGTTTTTGACTATAATATTTTCAAATATTTTCTCAGACCCTTTATTTTTCTATTCTTCTTCTGCGGCCCCTATAATTCAAATGTTGGTGCGTTTAGTGTTGTCCCAGAGGACTCTGAGATTGTCTTCAGTTCTTTTCATTCTTTTCTCTTTATTCTGCTATTGGCAGTTTTTTCCACCATTCTGTCCCCAGCTCATTTATTTGTTCTTCTGACTCAGTTATTCTGTTACTGATTCCTTCAAGTGTATTTTTCATTTCAGTTATTGTGTTGTTCATCTGTTTGTTTGTTCTTTAGTACTTCTAGATATTTGTTAAACATTTCTTGTATTTTCTCAATCTGTGCCTCCATTCTATTCCCAAGATTCTGGATCATCTTTACTATTATTACTCTGAATTCTTTTTCAGGTAGGTTGCCTATTTCCTCTTCATTTATTTGATCTTGTAGGCTTTTACCTTGCTCCTTCATCTGTGACATCTTTTTTTGTCACCTGATTTTCTTTTTGTTTTTGATGGGTGGGATTGTGTTTCTGTCTTACTGGTTGTTTGGGCTGTGGCTTCCAGCACTGGAGTTTGTAGGCTGTTGGGTAGAGATGGGTCTTGGTGCCGAGATGAGGACCTCCAGGAGACCTCACTCCGATGAATATTCCCTGGGGTCTGAGGTTCTCTGTTAGTCCAGTGGTTCAGACTCGGAGCTCCCACTGCAGGAGCTCTGGCCCGACCCCTTGCTTGAGGACCAAGATCCCACAAGCCATGTGGGGTGGCAAAAAACAAAAAAAAAGAAAAAAGAAAAAAAGAGCAGAACAATAACGAAAAATAAAAAATAAAATAAGATTAGAAAACTAACAGATATGTTATAAAGAATAAAAAAATAAAAATATAGATGAAACAACCACCAGAAGGTAAAACAGAACCACAATAGTAAAAAAGAGGAGGAAAAAAAAAAAAAATCCGGAAAAGGCCTTGGCTGTGGAGGGCGGGGCTTAGGCAAGGGCAGGGTTTAGGCAGAGGGCAGGGCCTATGCTTAGGACCCACAGGGCTGGAAAAGGCCTTGGGGGGGTTGGGGGGTGGGGCTGAGGCTCAGTGCAGCAGGAGGGGACCAGGAGTGCGTCAGGCCTTGGAGGGTGGAGGACCAGGTCCAGGACCCCAGCAGGGTCACTGGGCCCAAGTGGGCAGAGGAAATGCTAGGCACGTTCCCCTCTGATCCTCTGACCCTGGAGAGGCCCTCCCTGTAGGCCTCTCTTCTTCTCCCCCCACCCATGGTCCTAGGACCCACATGGCCGGAGGGGGCCCTAGAAGACGGGGGACTAGACCCAAAAGCCCAGAAGGCTTCCTCGGCCTGAGTGGGCAGGGGAAACGCCAGCTGCGCCTGCCCTGATCCTCCAATCCCAGAGGGCCCCTCCCTGTCCACCTCTCCTCTTCTCCCCCCATTCCCTCCTATGCCCCTATGACCAACGCGGCCCAGAGGGGGTCTCAGAGGGTGGAGGACCCAGCCCAGGAGCCCTGCAAGCCTCCTGGGGCCCAATTGGGCAAGTGAAATGTTAGGTGCACTCCCCCAGATCCTCTGATCCACCGAGGGTCCCTCCAGGCATGGGAACCCCTCCCTGCTCCCAGCCACCCCTCAGGGGCACTGGTCCTGTCTGACCTCCACTTCTCCTTCCCCCTCTCCCCGCATGCCCTACCCAGTCACTTGAGGGTTCCTCCCATCTCCTTGGGCGTCAAGGTCCCCCACCAGCATCCGGCAGGCACCCTAGTTGTGGGAAGATGCAAACTGTGCGTCCTCCTCCACTGCCATCTTGACTCCGCCCCCAACACATAAATATTATTTTTTTAAAAAGTGTTCTGAGACTGAAAGGCCTTTTCAGTAAGTATAAAATGAACATTTTAAGTGCCAAGAAATCACCGTGTTTCTTTCTAATTGAAAATCCTTTTTGCTTTCTTGTTCTTAAAATATTTGTTTCTTAACAGCAAGTTGTCTTAGGTTCAACAAGTTGCAGTGTATCAATACAAGTCTATCTGCTACAGCAAAAGCTTGTTAATGCTGCCCAACACCAAGAGTTGTTACTGGACACTTGGAGAATGACTCTTTTGGTTTTATAACCAAAAAAAAAAAAAAAAAAGACTGAAAAATACACTTATGTAAGCTGTTCATACTGTTCATAATTAGAAGAGCTTTTTAGCTTGTTCATAGGGTTCATGTAAACCCCGATATGTAACCCTTTTCAGGGTTAATTAATGTGTGTTAAATGGTAAACAATTTATGAAAAGATCCAAGTCTAGTCTGATACAAAATAATTTATATAATTATAGTTATCATTATTAATAGTAAAAGGTATATAGTCCATGTACACAAGCAAAATAAAGTGACTATGGGGGAAATAAACCACCTATATACTTTTATGAATCAGTAAGTTTAGTCACAGTATGTTAAAGTGACTTGCCCGAATCAGACAGTTTGCTATGTTAGAACCAGGACCTGAATTAGGTTTTCCTGATTCAATTTATTATCATATGTCTTCACTAGTCGATTGCCTACTACATGCAGGCATTGGGTCCATGGGTGACACAAAAATATGTAAAGTGTAGTCACATCATATATACATTTACTTTATCCCAATTCAACCAATGCTCTGGGGAATGTGAGTGAGAGCAAGAGACAATGATTTAAGAGAGCGGCTAGCTTTGCCTGCCTTCCCACTCAATAAGCACATGTCCAGAGTGAGAGTGAGGTGGGAGCTGTGAATGGTTCTTTTCCTCAGTAGTCTCAGCTCTTAAGTGCTTCTCATGGTGTGAGCATATCACCTCAGTCAGGGTGACCATTGTTTTTAAAGGTCTGCATGTTTCATACAACATCACCTTTAAATGCAAGTCAACTACTCCACTGAGTGTTTAACATGAAGACTACAATCTGTTCTAACACAAGAAAAATAACCAGCTATGTTGGATTTACCAGGAGATATAAATTCAATGCACTTATGTTTGCTTGCTAGTATGTTTGCAAAACTAGTTTATACTGTACTTCCTAGGCCAAAATATTTAAGAAATTTTCAAGGGTAACTTTGTGTTCTTAAAATCTTGGAGCTTGTGGCGCATGAAGAAGAATACAGTAATGGGTTTGTGGGTGGGGGAATTGACAAGATGGATCAGAGGGGGAAAGACTGAAACAGGGAACCTAGTTAGGAGACTCGCACAATACTTGCAGCAAATGTTAACACGAGCCTCAACCAGTACAGTGGCAGCGAGGACAGAGAAAAAGGGACCGGTGCAGCAGGTATGGAGGAGCCAGAAAGAACAAGTAGGCAACGACTAGTTGTGACGTATTCTAGAGAACGAAGAGTTAAACCTTACTCTGAGTTTTCTAATCCGGGAGATGAGGGCGATGATTAGGATAAAAATGACAACTGAAACAGGGAACTTACAGCATAAATCATTTTATCAGTTCGAGGGAAGGCTGAGCAGGCCCAAGTGAAGTCAGTTGTGCATATATTGAGTTGGAAGTTTTTGAGAGACAGCCGGGTGGAGATTTCCAGTATGCAGAAAATAAGAGACTTGTGTTGGGGAGCATTTAGTGCTCCGTATTTTGATCTAGAGAAGAAGATACAACTTCAATTACCTGCCTTCACTAGACTGAGAAGTATAAAATGAGGGAGTCTTGCGTTTTAATATCCCAGATTACACTGGCTCCAACCCCACTGATCGATTGCCCAACCATAGCTCCACCCTATCTCATTCTTTGTTCCCCAGAAAGCAGAGCCTGATGCAAAAGCTTGTGCTGCGCCACTTCTTTGTTAGGGACTTTAACCCCAGTTTACCGGAATGAGGGAAAAAGGGAGTGAGGCAGCAAAGGAGAGAAGCTGGCGTAAGAGTGTATTCATGAGATTGCCACCCCTTGGTATCAAGGATGATTGATTACTCAACCTTCCAAGATTCCATAGAAATTACTAGTTCTTGGGAGAACCAGGGGGGAGGAAGAGGGATTAATTTACTCTCTGGCTCCATTTCACATAGGTCAAAGTTTGCACTATAGAGTAATAACTCTCTCAGGCTTTCATGTGGCTCTTGCATGGGCACTGCAGTGATCCCACTGCCTTGAAAGCCACAAACTCTTATAAGGAAGCTCCCAGACAAGGGACAACATGTGGGAGGTATGGGATGAGGTGAGGACTTTTGTGTTTTACCCTGTAGACTCATGGCTGGTCACCATAGCAGTGTCATGGTGGGAACAAATTTCTAAAGGCTCTGAAGATAGGGAAGACCAAGAGGACCTCTGAGGGGTAAATCTCTAACCTAAGTATGCCCTAATAAATTCTGAAAGTCCCCAAAAGGATGCCTGATATGTGCCCATAGTGCAGTCTGCCCACGTCATCGACCACGCTCACTCCAGCTTTGCTCCTCGAACGGATGCTGCTGCCCTGAGGTGCTCAAGAAAATGGCGCTGCCTCTGCTGGCAGTGATCTTCAGGCAACAGTGGTGTCTGAGGCAAGTCTGTGGTTCGGTGATGCTGCCAAAGCCTCGACTTCTGGGGTGTTAGAATTATTCTGGGTAAGTGTGCAGACTGGGAATGAGGGAGGGACAAGATCTAATCTGCAACCTGTTGCCACATTTTGTCACCAGCTCCTGAAAAACTTTGCCCTTACTTGTCCCATAAAGTCACACAGGAAATCTGCTGCTTCAACTTCTCCCTTCCGTTTCTCATCTTCAAATCATCCCTCTCCTAACTCCACACACCAAAATGTTTCTCTCATCAACTCATCTCTATGAAAAGCAAACAAACAAAACCCACCTTTCAACAAATAAAAAAACCTATTCCCCACCCCCACCCCAACAAAACAAAGGCAAGAAGAAACTGTCAGCTCAGAGAAACTGTCTTAAGTAAACACAGGACTTTATGTGGGAATCCCGTACACTGAGTACCAGTGCTCAGGTAAGGAAACTTTTCAATTTCTCCCAGGTCCGCGGATGGCTACTTACTTTTCATTTAGGTGACCAGAGGGGCCTATTCCAGTGACACCCTTCCCCCAAAGACTAGTCTTAGGCTCCAAATTAATTGAAGTCCCTACCTTAGACATAAAACTGCACTGAGGATAATCCTTGAAGTTAAGTACTACATGACTTAATGGATGAGTGTCTTAGCTTGGTTTTCCCCCAAAACAACCTGAGGCAGGAAATTCGTCTGGAAATTTGATCCCAGGGAAGAGGCGTTAGAAGGGAGTAAAAACAGGGAAGGAGGGAAAGCCAGTCAAGAACCCACTCTCAAAATGTTTACTAGTAAGGGTGACTGGTGTTTCTGTCCTGGGACCTTGTGAGCAGCTGTTTGAAATGAGGTTCAGAACCACTCACCCAAAGGCGGAAAGGGAGAAGGAAGTGCCTCTTGTCCCCCACTGGTCAAGGATGGCCTCAGAAGAATAGATTTAGCTGCATGTTTGTATAGCAAGTTTCCTGCAGCAGGTGGCCCATGTCGAGAAGCAAGAGGCGCCTCTTAGGAACCCAGAGTGAGGTGCTGTGGGTTGCACCTGTGAGAAGCTGGTCGAAGCCTGTGAGGACTGGTCACCACAGCACTGGTTGTAAGGGAAAGTGGGGTTGAGAGGATCTGAGTGGTACACAAGCAAATCTGACCCAATGAGATTTCCCTCAGGCAGCAAGAAAAAAAGAAGCAGCCCAAGAACACACATACACTTAGGAGTCTGGAGGAAAGACAGATGGGGCTGAGAAGAGACCAATGAAAAGGCACCGAAGAGGTAGGAAGAAATAGTAATAATAATAAAAGCTGCAGCTATAACAACAACCATAGCAGTAGTAAAGATAGTAATAGCAGCAAGTACTCTGTAAATGTAGGCTAGATGGGAGGCGCTCTTCTAAGCTCTTCACATAAATAATTCATTTCATATAGCCCTATGAGTTGGGCACTGTTATTTTCCCCATTTTATACATGGGGACACCAAGTTACTAAGAAGTTAGGATCAGCACTCATAATTGGTGGAGACAGGATTTGGCTCCAGAGCCTGTCCTCTTAACCACTTCATCACGCTGCCCCAAGGAATATAAAGCATCCATGAGAGAAGGGAATAGGAGAATTCAACAAAGAAGGGAGTGGGCAAAGGTCAGTGTTACTTATTAGGGAGGGGAGAATGAAGATG